>NW_008682292.1:62117-74673 GCF_000695815.1 Acanthisitta chloris
CTGAGGTGGTACAAGTAAATCCGTGTTGTAGCACATACACCCACCCACACACACATGTGCTACCAAAGAAACTCCTGCAGCACTTCTGCCTCTACTACTCTCTCCACCATCCCTCCCTGCCTGTAATTTTTGCTGAAGCAATTTGCTCACAAATACACAGTGGGGAAAAGGGTCTTTGATCTCTCAAATCCACATATGTTCAATAAAACACGCAGGCACACATTGAGTCACATATGTGAGAGAAAGACAGTAGAAAGTTCTACTGCAAACCCTTGTGCTTTCAAAAAAAAACCCCATCAAAGCTGAGAGCAGCTTTTATTTCGTAGGAGCATTTTTGGGACAAAAAAAGGGAGAGGAAAGGATCTGTCCTAGGAAGAAAGGCTTCCAAATAATGAGCATTTCTGAATGAATCAGAATGGGCAAAAGGGTCAGATAAGGAGACAGAAATACATGATCAAATATATTAAAATTTACAAAAGGTAAACTGCCCACTGAAAAATCTACTAGCCTCTTCAGACCTTCTGGGAAGAGCAGTGCAGAGACTTTAGGCATAGACAAATACTCAGAAGAGTACAGGAACATTTATTTCCTCTATATACCACTATTTCTTCTCTAAGAACATATCAAAATGTCCACTATTTGAGGAAAGGTTTTCATGGTCAGTGCATTTCCATATGAGATTGTGAGGCTACATTTTTGTGGGTTATAAATCAGCTTTAATTCATACGCACATTTGGCTTTGCTTCCTCAGCAAGCATATCTTAAATTCACATGCAGGTCAGTGTCACTGCAAAGCCTTTGCAGTATGTCTCTATCATCTCTCTCTTTATATATGTAGTCCTATGTACATTCAAGGCCATACTGTCCATATCTTCTCTGTCTCTCTCAGAGGACATTATTCATGGCTGTACTCATAACGAACTGAGAACTCTTCTGGTAAACTCAGCTGTACAGAAGAGCTGCTCTCTCTCCGGCAGTGAAAGGATCCAAAACACATGCAGTGATTCATTTTGTATAAGACCAAGGTATATTGTCAAGTTCAGAAAGGAACAAACCTTTCCCATTGCAGATAAAACTGGAAAAAAAAAATCAGTGAAAAATGTATTCAAAGATGTGATTCTCTATTGGGTAGTGTAATTACTTCAAATTCAGTTGATATATAATCTCTTGCATATGTGACAATGTCTGCTGTTCTAGATAAGTATTTGACTCCACTATTATACTGCATGTCCAATGATGTAGTTAGAGTATAAGCAATTTTACTCTATGTAATGTATGACACAGCTAATATCACAAATTATGGAAAAGGGATAAAGAAATTGTTATGCCCTGGGATTGGGATTTTGATTACTTGAATACAAACATATATATAAAGTATGTGTAACATGTGTGCCCCTCCTGTACATGTGTAGTTTTAGTATTACAGGATTCATTCACAGTAAATGGAAAAGTTGCAAGCACATCACAGTAATGCATAAAAATGGTCTACAATTGGACTCAGTGATAAGAAGTTCTTTCATCACTGTGTGTGTTTTTTTTCTTGGTTAGTTTTCTGCAATTGACACAGATTATATGAACAGTTTATTTCAATATCCCATGCAGACAGTTTAATGGAAGGCTCACTCCTAACATTTTTGCTTTGGAGAAAGCAATTTACATTGACTTTATTTTATTTACAACAGCATAAATTAAATAACTTTTAAGAGCTGGCAATAGAGAAAAATGGAAGATTTCCCCCCAATGTGGACATTCATTTAGCTTTAACCCATCTTTTCAAAGTGTTTTCTGAGCTCACCTGAAAAAAGTGGAAAGAAAAGCAAGAAGGCATTTATAGCAAGATAATTAACACATATTAACCATCCGTCTATGAAATCCCAAGGCAAAGGTAGTGTGAGACAGCAAGATGAGGTAAAGAGTAAGCCCCTTTCTTATGTACTGCTTCAGGCCACAGTGTGAATGCAAACGGCTCTGCAACCTGATTTCTGCTTCTGCATGCATGGCAATACAGAAAAATACAGAGACCTGCTTTCTGACAGTGTACCTTACTGGTGACTGTATGGCTGAAACTTTGAAGTGCCATCAGGCTAGGCTTTGGATAAACTTCTAGTAAAAGACTTGTCCTCATGTCAGAAAATAAAATAAGTAAAATAATTTAAAACCAAACCAAACCAATAAAAAAATGCATCAAAAAAAAAATAACCCACAACAAAACAAAACAAGTGTTAGAAGTTTAATTTATGGCATTTTAATAAAATGATGCAATGATCAGGTAAATGTAATCTACTAATGGCTTCAGATGGGCTGTTAGAACAATGTCTGGCTATCAGATTTTCTCCTAGATCCCTGGGATGGTTTACATAAACATTTCAGGAGCTTATCTTAGCTCTTTTCATCTACAAGTCAAGATAGGAACTTCAGTGTAATCATCTGGCAATTGGTGGAGTCTGTTTAGTCTGTGATGGCATCACTTGAACTGAGTTATTGTTGGTCTCAGACTTCATCCTAGTCCTCAAGGAAATTGGTCTAGCATCAGATCAAAATTCAATTGTCTTCTTTGGCCAAGAGACCACATATTCATCAGAGGTTTGAACTTGTCTTAAGGGCTGATTGACACACAGGAAAATGACACGTCTGTCTCCCCATGCATGGGGAGCCTGGTGGGAATTTTATACCCATGCACAGTTTGTTAAGTAGGCTGTTTTCCAATTCAGATACATTTTGGTTTGGAAAGAAGTTATAGTCTGACAAGACCAAAATCAGTAATGATGACTGAAAGACAAAACAGCTTTCCATGTTCCCTGTCTTGTGTAGATCTGGTGGGTCACAAATTTAGGTTCTGTCTATTCTGTTAAACATGACTGAAGTGTGGGAGTGCATTTTGCCAGTCCAATAAGAGTGGATAACAATGGCAGTGAAGAAATCATGGCATGGATTTCAGGTCAGGCTAATAAAGCAATTGCACACCTAATTGTCCAGAGTGTACCAACTAAGTAGTAGCTGTGCTGACATGCCTTCTCCAATATGGCTCACCAGCTGGCTCTTCCTAATCTATGTAGATCTTCGACTATGGGAAGAAGCACCCTTAGCGGGCAATTTCCTGCTACACAGGGTAGAATTTATCTACTTGTCTAAATGTAAAGCAGCTACTCAAGACTCATCTAATCACCAACATAAAGAAGCAGGCACCCCTCGACTGACTTCATTTTCAGGTGCCAGAAACAGGTGAGATGAATCCCCTTCAGATTATTGACTATAAGGGTAACATAGAGGATTGTCACAAGTGACTTTAGATATTTAAACCTGTGGCACAAATTTCATTGCTGGTGTGCCTCAAACATCACTTCTCTATCCCACAGCTACATTTGCAGTTGGTTACAGGTTGAAACCTTAATGTATATAACATTTTGAAGGCTATGGTACATTTCCTCATCTTCAGTTTTGCAAGAATAATATGTAGGTCCCCTGAGTTACAAAACAGCACTAGTCAATAGTTCGGTGACAGGGCAATTACACAAATAAACAGTCCTGCCCTAAGTCCTCTAATGCAATCTTCTGCTTAGAGATATGCTAATGCCTCTGAATCAGTTTAACTTTTCTTCTATTAATAAACTTATCAGTAATATATCCATTAACTGATTTAGTTGGTATGCAAGAACTTAATTATGCGAGGAGACATGGCAGGACTGTGTTACAGCGAGATAATGCACACCTGACAGTGGTGTGAAACACCAAGTGGAACCAAGTAACTTCATAAGCCCGAAAAGTATGTTAGGTTGCAACACTGCATTGTGTGGTCTCAGGCAATGCATTGAAAAAAATAATAATTTAAAGGAAATTTTGAAAATTACTAAATCTGTGTAAGGAGGCTGTTAAATTATTCTGTGTCTAACTCATGAGCTGTTATAGCAGATGTGTTCTGTACAAAATGTTTTAGCCATTTTTGTATTTCTTAGTGGTAATTTCAATGAATGAATGAATGAATAAGGAATGAATCATCACGAACTTCAGTGATACTGGCTTGGAACATCAACCTGTCCTTCTTCTCAGGTGAAATATGCTTTGCTATTGCTTCGTTGTCCTTAGTGAAATGTATAGCACATCATTCATGAAAAACAAACAAAACACCAAATCTCAAAAACTCATACAAATTGTCTCCTCTCCTATCCCAAGGGAAAAAAGAAACATAAGGAATAAGCACATGCAAAAATCCTGCCTCTGCATCTGAGTGAGAACAAAACCTTTGGAACTACTTCTTACACTCCTGAAGCAATATGCTGATTTTATACATGAGCATCGAAGTACTTTCCAAAAATAAATGAGTGCATTTTTGCAAAATTACTTGAAATTATTATTTCTTCCATTTTTCTCATAATGGGCAGAGCCTGCAGAAACTCAATGTCACAGAGAATGCCTGATATAGTGCCAGGGACCCTGGCTCCTAGACCTGAGAGAAAGGCTGTAAGACAATTTAAATTCCCACTGTGCTTTTAGCAGATAGCTTATTTCACTTCGGTAATTTTTTTCCCTAATTTAACAGCTAGAGGTTATATGTTTAAAGAAGCTCCTAATTGCTGCCGTTTTATCCATTTACTACAAGCTTCCCCATTCAAGCAGCTGCACAAGTTAATATTAACTTTCCTCCAAAATATCCACGTACATGTAGGGTCCTGGCATTATACCCTTAGTGGAAATGTGAGCATGCTGAGGAGGAGCATCTCTGACAAGGAACCCTGGAAAGTAACGGTCAGGGGAAAGAGAAATCTATTTTTACTTTTGTTGTCACATTAACATTTTCAGTTCTTCTGCCATGACATGCAGAACACAGGAACAGACCCCAAAAGAAACTGCTGATGTTCAGCGTCCTGCTCACCAAGGAAGGAGAAGCAAAGGGATGTCTTCCCGCTGAAGAAGAGGCTGACCCTTTGACCTTAGCTGTTCCCACTCACATACAGATATAGAAATGTAAGCTACTCAGCATGATGCCAGTTAATTTAAATTACCTAACATCCCAAAGGGCAGCTCCCTGCTGAGGAGCCTTTTCTTTTCTTTTTCTTTTGACCTTCTAATACAGAGTAACTTTTCACAAGGATAAGTCAGATGGTCAGCTTGGGAAGTATTCAGTTTCTGTGGCCTTTGGAGGTGCGTGTAAAAGGTCACCTCAGACTACATTCTGATGAATAAGGGGTTGGAAAATTGCTAAATTATACTGAATGATCAGATCCTCAGTCCATGTAAAATGATGTAGCTGCACTATTGTAGCCATTTCACTCCTCCAACTGAGTTAAGCAATAACCAAAACTAGATGACAGATTTCCTTCTTCATGACTGCAGTCAATTTATTTAATTACTTTTCATATAAGCAACTAAGGTCCTGTCAACCCACAGAAGTTGCACTGTTCTAACCAAATCTCTCCAATGTTTCCTGCTTCCCTGTGTTAGATCATGCTGTGCTTCCTGGTGTGACAGCACCGAATATGGCAATTTGGGTCACAGGCTGGTGCAGGACCTCTGAGGCCTCAGTAGGTGCATCCCTTTGGGCTGCTCTGCAGCACCACAGCATCTTCCTGCTCTGTGACCTTCCATGGCAAGCTGCTGTTTGGCACATTAAAGGGTCTCAAAACCCAGGAATACACTGCAAACTTAGAAATTATTTCAAGAAATATTAATTGGGAGAAGTTACAGAGGTTGCATATTTAGGGAAGACCTGATAGACCTGTTTGAAAGGTATATAAATAATGAAAGTAATACAAACTAAAGGGCTTATGAAAAGTTTTTCCATTTTGCCCATGGGATCTTTGCCTAGGTGTGATTGTGTCCACAGTGCGAGAAATAGTAATGCTTTCTTTGTGCAGGTAAACATAAACTGATCAGTTAACGAATCAAATATCCCATGTACACTGTAGACCTGCATTTAGCTTTCTACATCCTCTCAGCTCTGGGTTTTCTACCTCTTTTCTTTATTTTTGCTATTTACTCACACTTCTGTTTATACCCTGATCCCCCTGAACTGGCAGTCAAGACACAGCAAATTCAGCTTTGCCTGAAGAGCTAACTCCATTGCCTGATTCTCAGCAACCTGTGGGTCTTTCTGCTTGGCATTAATTTGATGAAAGATGATGGTTTCTTATTCCTTGTTAATAATTTTTCTGGCTCCATAATGTGAGCTGGTGTTGTTGGAAGGCTTTACAAAGTGGATAATGCTCCTCTGGCACCTCCTTTGCTGCTGCCAGGTGACTTAATCAACCCTGGCGCAGCTTGATACTGTGGAAGGTGTACCCCGACACCTCCTGCAAGTTGGTTTGCTTTCAGTGAATTCTCTGTGGGAACCAGCGTGCATTTCAGCTGAAGTACAGAAAAGGATTTAACCTGGTTTTCTAAGGTTTCTCAATTTTAATACATTTTTTTTTTAGTTGTTCAAAAAAGCTCTCTCTCTTTTTCAGCTAAATTACACAACCGTCATTTATTGTCTTAACTGGCCTCTGGAAGGTGTCAGCTAGCATTTTGAGCTCCTATGCAAGTAAATCCCATGGACCTTGAGTCAGACAGCAATGCTATCTTTTTCATTAAGGATCCATGTGGTGATTTCCTCTTACTGGGCTGGTGGGAACAGATAGTACGAGCTACGTATGTAAAGCATATAAAACATGCATATAATTTTATGCTAGAAAGGTCTTTCTTCCAGTATCATATTATGCCTATGAATAAATCAATTAAAAACATATTCTGATTAGCTAGGTGAACATTTTTTTTTTTGCTGCAAATTATGGCCTAAATCATAGCTATTTACTTTCAAACTTAGTAAAGAAGATATGCACTCAGTAGCAAGATGGGAATTGATATGTAGACCATGAGAGACCAGGATTCCCAGTGTAAAATTCTGTGCAAGAATGTGCCAGAAAATTCTCCTTGTGTCACTTGTAAAGAACTTAATTATAGGTTTCAGAAGAAAATAAAGCATGTGTGTTTTCCTCCTCTGCTCACAATCTCCTATCAACTGATATTTATCAGTCCAGTTGTGCCTGTCCTTGCCCCTCACTCTCTGTATTCCATATGGATTCTTTCAAAAGCTTCTTGCCTTGAAAGGACCAGGCATGGGTGATAATTAAATGTTGGACCTAGGCATCATCCACAGGAGAAACTGAGGAGCCTCCTTAGAATGATATGGATTATATATGAATTATCTGTATACCCTGAATACATTTGCTGTTAAAGATCTTCTTCTTGAGGAGGGACCTTTGGTCTCCTGACCATGAGAGGTCTGCACTGGCTCTGCCTATGGCTGTCCCTTTCGAGACTGGATGGGCTGCGTCTCTGGCACACCACTTGACCTAGATCACTTCTGTTTGCCATTAGGCACCCATCTGTTTCCTCAGTTCAAAGTGCTTTAAGTAAGGTAAAGACTGCATTACAGCTCCCAGGGCAATAATCTGTATAACCACAGCCAGTTTCCTCTCAGAAGGAATGAGCTGGTTTAATCCTAAATATAGCTCAAGAGGAGCAGGAATCAATAGACATGGAGCATGGATAGTCAGGGAGCGGTACCCATGGGGAAAAACATAAGGAAGGAAATTACTTGGCACTGGACTTCATACCTGTGCATTTCCTCTGCTCAAAGAACTTTCATTTGATCAGTGAGGGTCCCACAAATCTGAGCCCCAGGTGGCTCAGCAGCTTGCCATGGGCAGAAGTGAAATCACAAGTTACGCCAGCACAAACTAAAGAAGCAGAAAGCCATGATCAGGGATTGAAGCAACTTACACATGCTATGGGTCTTCACAGAGGGGGCCCTCTAACACCCACTCACCAGTGGGTTACACCACCTTGCTACACCAATTTATATCCTATTTCAGAGCCCTAAGTTGGCTCTGAAGTAAAGTTAAAGTTGAGTTCAAAGCAATGCAGCTGCTTCCAGGAGCTGCTGTGTATGGGGCAGGACTGTCAGGGGAAATAGTGATTTCTCTTTGAAGTCCTGCTGCTAGACGGATGCTGATGTCTCATGTTACTGTAAGCATCAAGTAACTTAAAAGTGAGCTCTCAATTTACTGGGCAGAAGACAACAGGCAATGCAAAAATATTTGTCAAGGATGCTAATGACTTTTATGTAAAGCCAAGATGTCCATGAAACCAAAGAATGGCAAGTAAAATAGATTTCTAGAAATTGTTTTCCAAGTAAAAAGTTAGATATGATGAGACTGGGTACCAACCAGATTATTGGCAAGGTAAACAACACAATACCTAGGCAAATTAATTCTCATTTAGTGGAATATAAACCATTTGGGGTTTGGGTTTCATAAACCACACAATTTTTAATCTGGTATGTGTGTATATATATATATATATGTTTATAATTTTGTACATGTATCTATTTATATGTTACATATAGTATATGTAATTATTTTACTAGGATATAACTGAAAATAACTAATAGAAAGAAAATACTTAATAAACACAAGGCATGTGCTTTTAAGCAGATTTTCCCTTATTTTCCTCTCTGATCATGGGAGTGCAGCAACACTATACCCAGGACATATACTAGAGTGAATAGTTTGGGGCCCAAGTTCTGTGATTCAGCTGCAGTCCTAGCAATCTGGGAATAACTCATTGCTACTTGAGGTATTCTGTGATACCTTTGGCAGCTGGTAAAGTACAGAGCAAGTAAGAGTGATTGTGCAAGGAAGTCTGAAGTTGATCACATGACTGATAAGATCCTTATCTGACTTTGCTTCCGAGACTGGATGGTACCACTTGCCCATAAATTAGCTTCCCTTTATCAACACACATCACCCTAATATGGTTCAAAAACTTTACTGGAGGTTATCTTTGTCTCTCAGGCTGCTGAGACTTGCCAGAAGTACACACCACAGTGTCATAAGGTATGCAGTATATAAAGGTATATAATTTATTGCATATAATGAGTGTGTTTACAACTACAATTACATCATACAGACAACTTTGCTCACAATATGCACCAGCCTTTGTAAGGGATAATTAAGTAGTCTGAAACAATATTATGGTGTATGACATTCATTGCATCGTCTTTGCTCTCAGAAACATCATTCGCTGCAAAAGTGTGTCTATGCATCCTAGTTATAGGTCATGCAAACTATCTTCTCCCAAAAAATATTTGACAAGAAATATCTTTCTTTTCTCATAATACTTGTTAAAGTGGAGAAGTGTTAATGCATACACTGAGTTTATGTAAGCAATAATAAAAGTTTGATTCCTCTGGAAATAAATAACTCTAATGTCATCACTTTAAACCAAAGTGATTCCTTTTTATGCCATTCTTTTCCTCTGCAAATCTAACTATTTTTTCTACTCCATCTTCTATATCTTACTAATCAAATCATCCACTGTGGAAAGGTCCCAAAGAAATCAATAGATACCTGAAAATTGATAGTGTTCTTGAACAGGAAGACATTACTTCAAAATTTTACACAAACAGAAAATTATACTGAATATCTGAACCATTCTAAGCAGGTTTTCTGATTACCAGCCTGTAGCATTCTATAGATATATTTGATGTTGATATAATGTAGATGCATAGTATTATGAAATGAGAGTGTTATAAGGATCAGTCAGTATGAAATGTAATTGAACTGAATCAGAAAATAAATTTTTCCAGGAGGGACAGGCTGTAAGTAACTTGGGCTTGCAAAAATTCTATAATCAGTAAAGAACAAGTCTGAATTAGAGACACAATCTTAATTTTAAAAGTCAGAAAAAAATTAAGCATGTTGTAGCAATATCTTTTTTATTCTAGATCACTTGTACAATGCTCTAAGGACTGGCAGTTTGGATATAAAATATATGCATAAACATCAGGAGGTTATTTTTACCTTCAAAATTGACTATTTTTGTTGAAAAATAGTGTGTTTGATTGCATTATACTTGTAATTTGCTTGACCACAGAGGGAGGCTTTTTCTCCTGTTTTAAGTGCTCTGAGACTAGTGATGATATATATCTACTGAGTGAATTTAACTGTGGTGCATTCCATATCTTGAAATAGAAAGTTTCTGAGGGTGACCCTTGATCTTTATAAATTCTGATCTTTATCATGTTGGATAGAAACTCTTCCCAGTATATTTGAACCTCCCAAGGACACACACCTATTATCCACAGAAAATCTTAGGCTTTCATCTAGAAAAATTCCATCCCCATGTGATATTTCAGCAACTAGCTGCTACAGCTTTACAGCACTGTTTCTCTCTAATAAGCAAGCATTCATCACCCAAAGGTGCAGTTTGTCTTCTGTGAATGATGTAGGAACAAATATAGTACAAAATGATGAGTCATTCCATTGGAATGGCCTCTGAAGAGTGCTACAAAGAATTATGTTTAATATTGCTATAGAGTGGCTAAAATTTAATTGAAAGAGTCTTTACTACCTTTCATTTAAGTTCCACTAAGTTCTTTTATGGATGCAGGTGACTGAAATAACAGTATTTTCCAAAACTAAAGTATTGACTCAGATTTTTACCTCAGGAAGAAAGAAATAATACTGTATTTCCCTGGGATTTTCACTCTGCAGCAGGATGAATGTAGACATGTGTAAATATGTGCATACAGGAGGGAAAATTCAAGCTGTAAATCTCAGCACAGAAATAGCCTGCAGAGGAATCACCAAGATATCCTGATTATTCACAATGACATTGTCCCTAAGAAGGACCCTGAAAGAGTCTTTGAAGGGTTCTGGCAGAAAAGAGGTTGGATATCTGGCAAGGAAATGGCCTCTTGTTGTTTGAAACTGTATGTTTTTGAAGAAAATAGGACTGTGTACGTTTTTGTTGACAGAGTAGCATCAGTATCTTCCTTCAATGGGAATAACCTTCAAGACCCTCAAACTTCTGGCCAGATATTAAGATCACAGATGAAAACAGCCTTGTGTAGAGATTCCAACTTCAGTTACATGCCCTGGACATGGATGTCTGCTGTGTTGAAGACTTACTGATCTGCCATACACTTGTGTTTGGAATATGGTTCTAAGTGAATGTTAGTCTTGATTCATTATCTTGTAATGATTTGTCTACAAATCATACCTAAATCCACATTCAAGCAATTTTAAAAAGCAAAGCAGAGAACTCTTAGTACCACAGGTATATGTTTTGTTTAGCCCTAGGCACAGCGGTGATGCTTTTTGTTCATCTTTTATGGAGTTTGTTATTAATCTCTGTAAGTGATTATGTTCCTGTAACAATTATAGCAACAATTACTACTGCTGCTGCCGCCACTACTACTACTAATACTACTACTACAATTTCAAAAAACCCTCTTTCAGCATTTCCCTTTGCATTATTTGCTTGAATGCAGATTAAGATAGATGAATGAGGTCTTGCCTACCTGGAATGATTAAAAATTACTTAAATCCAGGCTGAACTCCTCTGGTGACCAGCTAAGATAAAACAGGCTTCCCTGGACATTCACTAATCCCAGCTGTCTGATGTATCTATTTAAGTGTAAGATGAATAACCCTTTTCTGATATTCATTTATTTCCATTTCTTCCTCGGGTGAGCTGATGGAATATCTCATTTTAAGAAATCTAATCCCTGCATCAGAACTGAGACCCAATGTGAGGGACCTACATTCCCCAGTTACTGCTTCAAGGCAGCCCCAGTGTGGCCTGACAGCCCTGGGTCCCCCAGGAGCTACCAGCTGCTGATCTGTCTGGTCAAAAGACTATTTCTGCATTTTTAGAGTAGGCAGTCATTAGAAAAAAGCTACAAGAACAGACACTGATATATGTGCTGAAAATGAGGAATCACAATGCTTCCCTTGGTTAGCACACGAGATCCTTATGGCTGGACTAAAAACATGGTGTCGCTGTCTGCCAGCATGACTTCTGTCATTTAGCTGAAAAGGAAAGTGAAATACAATTTATTGAAGATCCCATGACACAGAAGAGCTACAATACTCTGCAGAAAATAAGCATAAAGGGTTGACTTGAGTTCAACACATTTATTGAAAGAACTTATGTTTCCAAACACATTTTTAACAATATTTCAATTTTGTGAAAACAATTCATAAAATAATTAAACTTTCAAATAGAAACAATTGCCATTGGAAGGAATTTTTATTTTTCAGCAGCTTTCATTTCTTCAGTGTATCTATTCTATGAAGATCTGGGCTAATCTAAGTATTTCTCCAGAGTCTGCAAGGTTCATAAGATTTACAGTTTACATAAGAAAAGGTTTTTGTCAAAATCCATAGTCTTTGAAATAAAGTGCCATCCAACAATCCATCTTCTAGTAGTCACTCAGTCTTAGACCAAAGCATAGTATTTATTTGGATTATGATTCTGTAGCTCCATAATATAAGATGACATATTAAACCCATGGCTAGAAAGGAAACTCTGGAAGCTATGCTCTACACTACATTTGCTATCCTAATTTAATTCTATAACATTTTCAATTATCCTTAAAAACTTCTGGAAAAATAAGATTGTTTCAAGGACAGTCCTACTTTCTTTATGCAAAGCAAGGTCTAGAGTCCAGTCATAATGATTTTGAATGTCAACTTGGTATAAAGCTTACAAATTCTCATGGGTTATTCGGCAT
>NW_008682292.1:74687-82871 GCF_000695815.1 Acanthisitta chloris
TTAGCCAGTTCTGGAAACACATTATGTAACTGTATCTGTAAGAAAAGAAATTAGATGCATTGATCCCGGTTTTTATCAAATAATACCTCACACGGAAGTGTGAAGCTGTCTACAGGGCATGCCTGATTGCAATCACAGACCATTAACAAAGGAATAAACTGGCTTAAGCACACTAAAGCATTTAAAGGATATACTGAGCAGTGTGAAAATAAAGAAACACATTATGTAACTGTATCTGTAAGAAAAGAAATTAGATGCATTGATCCCGGTTTTTATCAAATAATACCTCACACGGAAGTGTGAAGCTGTCTACAGGGCATGCCTGATTGCAATCACAGACCATTAACAAAGGAATAAACTGGCTTAAGCACACTAAAGCATTTAAAGGATATACTGAGCAGTGTGAAAATAAAGGATGCCATAAATTGTGTGCCGCAGCACTTTTCTAACAGCCAGTCACCTCTGCTGTGAACCTTACTGTATTTTAATTGTCTGAACCGAGCTGTTATCAGAGACTCTTTCTATAGGAACAAACTCAAGCTGGGCCAGAAGTTACTGGAATACTTGACAACTCTTTAAGATGCTTGCCATTGCCTCAGCTTAGACAAGTCTTAGACAGTCTGCCTAACCAGAAAATGCTAAAAACCCTGCACATTTGCCTAATGAGAAGTTTTCAAGCAGTCCTTCTGTGCTGAAACTTGCTTATCCATTAGAACAGAAAGTGGGAACAAACCCTGGCTAATTACTGTTCAGCTATCATTTCATCAATCCCATTTTATTGGATTTTCCTGAAAAAGTCCTTCAGGAGCATACACTTTCTCCTTGCACCCCATGCCATTCAATCAGGTGGCAGCCATGTTATTGGATTGCACATATTCATATTCTGAAGTACAGGTGGAAATTCTTATTTTCTTAGGCAATTTTGTTCCTTCATTGCATTTCTATATGAAAGATCTCAGCAATACTCCAAAACTGTTATCATGTTAAAAAAGGTGTTAAAAATGGCTCTTTACACAAATCCCTACAAGCAGGAGATCCATGATTGTTCCTCTTCAGTAAAAAAGAATCAGCTGGCAATAGTCTGCCTCTGCTGCAAATCAGGGATCAGCCCAGAGCTCTGGGTAGCTCTGTCTGTACTTCAGCCAGTTCAGGTATTGACAGTAATAAATCTGTTGTATCAGAGATGTCAGGTTCTTGGAGGATTTCACTGGTGCCACCACATTAAGGAAAAAATGAGCATGAGTATGCCTGGACACATTGCAGTCACACCTCTCCTGCAGACTCAGCCTGGCTTCAACTAGTCTAATGGTTTGCAATGCATGAGCTTGCATCAGCTGTGATTTTATGGAACATATTCTGCTCTCAGTTGCCTTGGAGTATGTATACCACAATATTCACTTGGTACTTTTGTGTTATGTTACGGCTTGTAAGCTCTCACTTTTTACTGTCCCTAGATTTCACTGTGTATGTTGCAAGATTTACACTGTTTACCACTACTTATAAGTAATTGGATTATTCCTATTGTTAGGAGACCCTCAAAAATAATAATTTTAAAAGTAGAAATATTTTAATATAACAATTATTGTATTTACAGAAAAATATATAGTAGTAATAATAATAAATAATCCTATTAATGCTAATAATTTTCTTCAAGAAGGTATGCCTGACATCTATATTTTAAAAACTAGAGTACTGCATTAGGAAATTGTTCAGTCTGTCGTTCATTCAGTGGATGAAGGCTTAGGAAACACCACAGCTGTAAAAAGGAAGTAATAATGTATTCAGTTACTGAACAATAAATACACTGCAAAAGAAATATAGATAAATATTTACATCTAATTAAAACTATCAGCTGGAATTATACATTAGTGTAAATTAGTGTAAATCTGGAACAATCCTGTGTATGCTTTCATAGAGGTAGAATGCAAAATTGCAGCAGTATCCATGAAAGCTTCTGTTCTACTACTGGTCTTTACTTTTATAAGAAAAAAAATTAATGTCATTGTATGCTCTTGACTGAGTATGAAAACTAAAATTGCTGAAATGAGTTATGGAATTTCATTTTGGAGCCAAGAGATTAAACATGGTTACTTATCAGTCAACCAGCAGCTTATTTAGTTTGTCACTCATCTGCACTGAACTCAGTAGCCCAAAATCAACAGACTTCAGCTGCAGAATAAATATAAATATATGCCCTTGGAAGAGGAAAGCATGTTGTATGTAAAATGATAGGTATGATCAAAGTGAAAATGAACAATAGATTTTTATTTTCTTCTTTCCCATACTGATTCTAATAAAGAGGAGTTAGCACTGAAAAATGGAAAGTATTTTCACCTGCACATTTCTATTCTTCACCTCTCTTGCTGCCTCTGTGAATATGAAAAACAGGTGATGGAAACTCTTGGTTTTTTAAGAATACTGTTCTTAATTCTGTTCCAATAGGAATATTGTGTGAGTACATATGTTTCCACACATTTTTCATTAATCCCCTGAACACACATATATACACTGAGGCATACACCCACAGAGACACATCCTCTACATACATTGAGAATGATTGAAAAATATTATAAGTATAAATTAAATTTTTGCATGCTTATTTGAGTGATAAAAATACCAATTCTTTATAGCAAGCTTTTATTAGATGAAATAAATATTTCATTAAGTGAAGGTATGCAAAGAAGTACTTATATTTTAAATACCTTATGATGATTATCTAATTAGTCTCTACAACTTCTCCAAGTCCCTTTGTAATATTTCTCTATTAATATGCTATTTACTCCCACTTCTATCTAATTAATGTGGATGCAAAATAAGAACAGATCAGTCCCTCTGGTCACAGCACATCTACCTGCTACAGCTCATTTTTCTGCCATCTATCATCATTCTTTATTTATAGACCTGGGGTGGTTCTAAATCCACATGACTTTGGTTCTTTTATGAAGGGTATGTAGAATAAATAAAGATGCAGATAGGTGAGACTTTGAAAAGACCTTTGTCTGAAGTCAGAACCCGCTTTATAAATACATGAAAAAGCTACATGTGAGAACAGCCTCTGTTCCAAAGAGGTCTAAGTCTCAGCTGACAAAATCTTATCACCTCCTGTTTTTTACATTTTAACATATTATGCTCTGTTTTTTGTTCCTGTCACATATTTGCAAAACAACTCCTTTCTCTCACCTCCCTTTGCCAATGTAAGTTCACCCAGTTAGCTGCCTGCCCTTCTGCTTTCTGTGCTAGCCTTTAACATTTGAACACTCTCAAGTGGCTGTCCTGCTATGATGTCAGATCAATTTAATTTTTGCAAAGCTTTGTGGTGATGCTCTCTCCTGTACAATTAACTGCATGTAAGCTGTTCTTCTTCCCTCTGCAGCAATGTGCAATAAGAAATCATTAGTATCATTTAGCAACACAGGATACTTAAAAAAACCCAACAACCAAAGCCAAAAAACAATGCTGTATATAGTCAGCATACAAAGTATTGGTCCAGAGAAGAATAGTTGAAAACAGTCAGTGAAAAAGCTGTATAAAAAAAATGAGCCTGTATCTTCACTGACTTTTACAGCTGGCCTAGTCACGCAGACCCATGCTTTTGTGCCTTCATGATATCCTACAATATGAGCAAAAGTCAACTATATCACACGTCTTATTTCTCTGGTGTAACTCTGAAACACAAACATTCTAGAAAACTGCCTATGGAGTTGTCATTTACTCTGCCAATGGAAAAATGATTCCACCTTAATTCCCAGGCATAAAAACCCAACACAAACCCTGAAAGAAGACCAGACCTTTTCTGAGGGACAGATAAACAGGTGAATCAAGCTTAAAAGCAAGAATTAACAAGCACATTAAAGTTCTTCATGCTAAAACCCAAAATCATGCCCCTGCTCCCCTGCCAATAGCTCATCTCCATTGGAGTGGTTTCTTTGCAGCTCACACCACAGAGATGTCTCCTTCAAAGAGATTGCAGAGAGGCCATCATACAAAAATGATTGTAGTTTCAGGCTTCATTAACCCTTTGTGAATTTACTACTGATGGCCTGGTAGGCATTCTGCTTACTAAACCACTTCATTTATTGGATGCTATACTAGCTAACATAATGAAAAATGTCACCAGGCGCCTCTTTCAGAAAAGTTCAGCCTAGGATAGAAGAATGAATAATAGGTGGAAGATATGCAAGTGAATCAGATAAATTTTTGAAAATATTATATGTGGATTTTGCATCCTGAAACTAGGGATTTGATGGCTTTATGACACCCCTCTGTTTCATTTTTTCTACCCTTGAAAGATGGTAGTGTTTGAACCAACAGACATGATCTAATGTGGACTATATGAAAAGTATCTAAAGAAAAGCAGCTACTCCATGAAAAAATATAATTAGAGTAGCCTCAGAGCTTCTCCACCTCTCACCATCAGTTAGAGGAACTGGACTGTCTAGCCACATAGACCCATCTTGTGCTTGTTGCTTGTAGGAACCTCAGCCTCACTGTATTGCTCAGATCCATTCCTTCCCTCCAGTCTGCTGGAAGAGTTTTTGCAAACTGTCAGCAGTGAAAAAAAAACAAACTTCAGATGTTTCCTAATGTTTAATTAACAAGGGACTAAGAATCAGGCCTCAACACTTCCAGTTTGAGTGGGTGACCTGCCCAGTCACAGCTGGTGGTCGCTGGAATGCAGAGATGCTCCGTCTGGATGTATCGCATAATAAGGCTGCTTCAGCCAGCTATCAGAACTGCAGCCAAACACATGCTCATGTCAAAACCAGAAATTCGTCTGAGTAGTGTGTTGGCACCACTTTGACAGGTATACGATTTATAAATTATTCCTCCAGGGGAAAAGGAAGGCAAATTGTTCAAACAAAAGTGTCGGTACTTTCATCACCCTCTTTCCTGGGCAGCATTTTCTGACCCATGGCGGTGTTCCAGCACTCTCCAATACCAAAGAGCTGCCAGGAAGCTTCTGTCTCTGAACAAAGTTGAGGGCTGAATTTCTGGAAGTTAAATTATAACTTTGAAGAGAACTGAACCCCCCATGGCTGATAAAACAGTATGCCATAATAAAAAAGGAAAGACACAGCTACATTTTGGCTTGAGTTTCCCAGACTCACTGCAGTCACCCGCTGTCAGCAGAGGCTGTGTGTATCGTCAATGCCGCTGGGCACCAACAGCCACAAGCACAGTCTCAAGGAGCAGGAGGACAAGGCTTGATCTTGCCTGCTCTTCACACACATCATCCCCTGCCTGCCTGTAGGTGCTGGTCTGACCTGGTGGGATGGCACATGCACTCAGGCATGACTAAACACTGGCAACAGCCACCTGGATCTTCACTTCACCATTAAGGAGCATGTTTTTGTAGAGGGCCAGGAGCTGCAGATTGATTTGATTTATTTTTCATTTGAGGCCCTTCACTGGATGCATGCATAGGAGCTGAGCTAAAATAATAGAATCATAGAATTTTAGGGGTTGGAATGGGCCTTACAGCTCATCTAGTCACAACACCCCATGCCATGGGCAGGGACACCTCCCCACTAGACCAGGAAGCTCAAGGCCTCATCCAGCCTGGCTCTGAACACTGCCAGGGTTGGGGCATCCACTACTTCCCTGGGCAGCCTGTTCCAGGGTCTCACCACCCTTACAGTAAAAAACTTTTTCTAATATCTAACCTAAACTTCTCCTCCTTCAATTTGAACCCATTACCCCTTGACCATAATGACTTCCTTTGAACACAACAGAAGAGAGGTGGGAGCTAGAAGGCATCGTTCATCTCCAAAGACAGCAGTCAGACTTGTCTCAGCAGCACTGAAACTTGTGAGCCAGGCAGCACCTCATGGCCTCTGGCTAAATTCCCCTTTGGTCTTGGGACTCTCAGTTTTGGATCCCACTGCATGAAGTATTATTATTAATTTTACTCTTTCACATCCCTTTAGTGGTTTCCTAGCACCACATGGCAAGGGAGAGATAGACCTGGCTGTTTGCTGAGTATCATGCTGCTCAACGAATGTTTGTTCCTTGGAGAGGGTGCACAGGCATGCAGCCATGGACCATAGGCAAAGCCAAGCCCCGAGTGCTTTTGTGAAAGCCTTGGCCTCTGCTAAGAATGTGCAAATGGGACTTCCCTGGAGAAGTGGAATTAACCTGAGTCACCTCTCTCTACAGTCAGTTGGAACTTTAAAAAAAATCTGCAGTGGTGCTTCGGGACACTTTCCCGAGGCAAAATGGATATCTCAGAGATAAGCAACATTATGCTTCATCCCACCAGCAAACACATCTAAACAGCAGCACATTGTAAAACATTGACTTCTATTGTCAAGGTTGCCCACTGTAATTCCAATTGCCATCAAACAGCTCATGACATTTTATCTCAGTCAATAGAGATAAACGTTTTGTGCCGATTAACTCAATTAAAATGTGGTGCATTACAATAACAATTAACAGCTCAGGTCTCTGCAAAATCCTGTTTACCAAAGCATTTTTTTGCTAATCTGTGACTATTCTGAGCCTTGACGCTTGTCACCTTGTGCTGCACTGCCCTCTTTGGCCTCTTTCACAGTGAAAAGTTAGGTTGTTTTAGAAAACATAATCAACTTGGCGTGCCCTCTGCTTCAAATATTCAGCTGGAGACATCCATAGAAGACTAAGGGATATAGGTCACAATTTTCCAAAACACAGAAGAGATTTACAAGTCTTTCATCAAGACTTAGACTTCGAGATGACTTAGCTGCATTGGCAAATCATATCCTTACTCAGAGAACTCCATTTAACCTCAACAGCATTTCTGCCTCTTGGTCCACCAGCTGCTTGAAAAGCCTCCAGTCACGTTTAATGGTATGTCACATGTCTGTCACCCTTGACTGCAGGATTATTCATGACAAGCAAAATGACATAAAGCAAAAACTAACTTAATCTACCCTTGGATCAGTTTCACATAGGAAAAGAATACTTAATGTGTCCTAGCCCTGCCAGAATTTAATAAATTACATTAACCAAAGACTTTGACTTAAGGGCAAAATCTTTACTAATCTATAACTTCATTGAGTATGATGTGAGCCTTGATTAAGAAAGAGCTGTGATATAAGGAAGTGTCTATGGCCACATCTGAGTTTAATGGAGTAGACAGCCATATTCATAAAACCCAACCAGTCACTATCAAGCATCAACACTCAGTTTTGGTGCCTGCTCTGAAGGGATGGACTATATAGTCATGAAAATGGCTGTTCAACTTCAGTGGTCTAAGTATACTAAAGGGGACAACTAGGTGAAAAGTATTTTAAATTGTAATCCACGTGATTTTGATTGAAAGTCCTGTGTGTGATTCATGAACACAATCTACCACATGCAGGACATAATTTTATTTACATATGGAAAGTAAAACACTCCAAGTAAAACTCTGAAAAATTAAAAGGTGATAAAACCAGTGGGAAGAGATGTGAGTTGCCAAGTAGAAGTCAGATGAAATTAATACAAAAAATTATTAAGTCTTCCACTCCGTTTAAATACACATTTTTAAACTATGGGCCAGTTAACACATTTATATACATATATGTATATAATCAACAGCAGGAAATTGCAAATTACAGCTGAACAGGAAGTAGCTGATTGGGACAGAAAGTTAAAAAGCAAGAGACTTAAACAGCGTCCTTTTACCTTTATCTTAACAGTTTCATTACACATTCAAACATGCACAGTTCCAAAAGATCTGAGTGTAGTTCAGACATACTTAATTCAGCTGGATTCACCTTTAAACAACTTTATTTATTTACATCTTCTAAATGGATTACCATACATGTAATTTACAGAGTAGTTTCCTCTGACCTATCTCAGCTATATCTAGGACAGTTTTTCTAGTTGGAAAACAAACAAAAACCAACAACCAAACAAAAACTCCATAAAACCTTATTTATATTTTCACTTGCAATTTCCTCTGAGCACTTCCCACCATACTGCTGTGGCAAGTTCTCTATAGTTACCACAGTATTGCCACATTGTTTTCTACATCCCACGCAGCTGCAAGGAGAAATAAGTCACACTGGCTGCAGATCCACCGACTCACATGTGCTTAGCATTAATGTAAAATCAAGGACATATAAAATCATGTCATATTAAACTTAGCTATAATATACAGCAAGTTTCCAACGTTAATTGTCACTCTATGTGCCTAACTTATTTGAATTAAAAATACATATA
>NW_008682293.1:0-29641 GCF_000695815.1 Acanthisitta chloris
TTTGAAAAATAAATATTTTCATAAATATTTTATTAATATTTTTATAATATATAATATTTATTAATATTAATATTTTTCATTGCAAAAGGGTGAAACCCCCACTAAATGCAACTGCATAAATCATAGCCCTGACTTGAACAAAACCTTTAAATTAACTGATAAAGGATTGGGTGATATCCTTGAAATCAGCTGTCTGTCACAAGCCCATAATCTCTTTGCAGTGGGATTGAATTTGGAGAATGGAAATTACAGGCACCGTTGAGAACTGACCTTGATGCTCAGGCACTGTCAATATCCCATTTTTAGATTTACTGCCACGATGACAACTATCACACTGTGTGCACTGGTGAGGAGAAGGGCTATGTGGAAGGTCCTTCATTTGGCCTTCCCCTTTCAGGTCCTCTCAGGAAATTAGCTACACAAAAGGTTCCCACATCTTATATTACCACTGCAGGTGATGGCAGAATATAGCAAGAGCTCTTGAAAATTTGCCTCTGATACCCAACGAAGGGTCCAGGGTCAGTTTTACCCACACTGATTAACAGCAGCTTCTCTGCCTGCAATCTGGATGTGATTCCCTAACCTTGTGCTCGTAAGATTCACATTTGAAGTGCCTTGGTTTGGGGTTAGAAAGTTCCTAGCGCTGAATCAAGCATGAATTGTCCTAGTCATGACAGCAAAGGGAGGCAGGAACATCCAATCTGGTGGAAACATGAGCTTGTGAGAACTCTTAATACCACCTGCACTGGCTACAGCCAGCCTGAAAGAAGCTTTCCATAAGTGGTCCATAAGCATCACAGTGGTTGAGCACTTGACACGTAAAACTCCTGCTATGCTATCCAAGGAGATAAGGATGGGAGGTTCATGTTTGTGGTGAGGGATCTGCTTCACGGAAATTAAAGTTTGAGCGTGCAGCAAAAATGGAGAATGTAGATACATCCCATTGAAAATGCTGTTTACTGTAGAATGAGAAATTCCAACAAAACCCGGGATAAATATAGTATAGGTGTTCAGAGCACAGGTCCTGAGAGAAGAGGAATTGGAAATGAAGCTGAGTTGCAGTGTCTCATAAATTCTGTAACTTTCTGAAGAATCAGCTCATCTCTCTCTCTTCAAGTACGTAAAAAATGCATCCTGCTAACAATGATGTATAGAACAGAAATAAAAGGTCTCTACAGAAAGGTGGTTTTTTTAGCACAGGGAAATATATAAGGTGCTAAATATTTCAGGGCAAGTCAGGAAGATCAATGAATGGATTTATAACAAACATTCATCTAGGAAATTATTCATCGGTGATACATGGGGGTGTAATTGCCACTAAGTAGGACAGCTAGCTCAAAAACAGGGCATGTAGTGGACGAAATTAAGTCACAGAATACCAGTCGTGGATGTAGAAGAGAAATGAAGGTTGCCAAGAGATGGTAAATGGATGTGATCATAGCATTTACCTGGACAAGATATATGAGCGAAGTACAAGGCAGAGAAAAATGGCAGTAACTCTGTTCCTCCATCAGCTGCCTTGCATCAGCAGTTGCTACTATTAATATGCTGCTATCTATGTTATCCATAATCAAAGTTTTATATTTTCAGTTGATTTGCAATATCAGATAGAGCTTCTGTGTAAAAAAGAAATGTGCTCTCATTAGCACTGCTGAGAATACGTCGTGGCAGAGCTTTGCAAAGAGAAATGCTGCTGGGCTTCTAGTGTAGCTGCTACTGCTGGAGCAGAGCAGTGAACTAATGAATTAATTCCTGTTTTGAAATATTCTCCATGGGATCGCTCATAAAACACAGACCTTGTTTGCTCAAGGAACAGAAGTAGGTAACAGTCATCTGCCCTGAATCTCTACATACTTCACAAAACTACACGTACGCTGTTCTCTCTCTGGCGTTGTTCACAAGTCGAATAAACATACTATGCTGGTATAAGCCCACATATGATTACTGAGAAATTTACAGAGGAAAGGAGAGGAAGATGTAGCAACTTGATGGACAAATGGGCTTCAGCGGCTCAGAAAGTGTCAGTTTTTTCCCAGTTATATCAGGTGATGAAAGGAGTTGAATTATCTCCCTGGACAAAGTTTGGATTTCTTGTCGAGCTATGAGGAATATAGCAAAAACCCCCAAGACTTCTTATTCGGACACTATTAATTATGTACAGGTGCATGTGTATACACATATATTATTATTTAATATCCCATCCTCAGAGCTGCAATCAGTCTGGTCCCAGTTGTGCTGGCTAGGAAGCTAGTGCAGATCTAGATATAGCCACCAAAAGACAAATCCTGTGGTCTCATTAACCTGCTCAAGTTGCAAGCACAGGAGCCACCCATGAAACATGATCCTTTTGTTTGCTTCCTTCAAAGAGACAAAAATTAAGCAATCTCTAGCTAATGAATGCCTGAGAAAGAGAACTGTGGAAGGGAGTTTGGTGAAGTAATTCTGTGAATAAAAGTTCTCTTGAGCTAATGCTGCTGTTAAGGGCTTAGCAGTAATGAGTGAGTGCAAGTGAACAGGTCAGGAAGTGACTGGAAGTAGAGTCTGGAGGTAAATATGCCTGGTTGCCCACCTGAACATGATGAGAGATGACTGAGTGACTGATTCAATATGGCTGAGTATAAGAGCAAACTGATACAATATGACTGCAAGAGTAAAAGATCATGTGTGTGAATGATTATCTCACTGACTGAACAAGGAGGAGATGAGGTGAAACAACAGGAGTGAATGAAGGAAAACGGAAACATCTGAAAAGCAGAAAACACAGTGACAAAAATAGTTGCAGATGGTCCATTGTTGATAATCAATGGAAAATCCATATTGACAATTGACTTACATGTAGGGTGGAAGTGTATTACTAAGTGCATGAATTTGCCAAGCCCTGCACCTGACTTGTCCTCAAGATCCAACAAATTAAATTGTGACATGAAGAGTAATTGGGGGTAGTTCTTATTATGAACTTGTTTTTGAGAGGACTTGCTTAAATAGAGACTCTTCTGACCTCTCTAAAGTGACTTCATAAACAGGCATTGCAGGAGCAGCTCTTCCAGGCATCTTTGCAGAATATCTTGCTGGTAGAACAGGAACACTTTTTGGTGGGGACTTGGGTGTGGCACCTCTTTCTGCTAGGGAATTACTAGTCTTATAAGCTCATTAATTAATTAATATCGTAGAATCATAGAATTTAAGGGTTAGAATGGACCTTAGAGATCATCTGGTCCCAACCCCCTTCCTTTCCATCTTTCCACCTCAATACAAAACCAGAGTTTACAAGCAAATAACAGATATTCCTGTTCTTGCAATTTGTAACACTCTTAAACAGGCTTTATCCTCTGCAATATCTTTAACCTGCAAATTGGTAGGAACTAGGTAATTTTCTTTCAAATTTGAAACCTTTTTATATTTATTTTAATCTAGTTTTGACTTGCAGCAGCAACTTTCAATATTTCGTAAATCATTAACTCTTTCAGGGTATTCAAATATGCTGTACACTCTTCTCAGGTCTGAAAGACATATATAAACTTTTCTTATGTGATTGCATATAGATGCCATTAAGATGCTCAGAAATTAAAGAAATACAGAGATTCATGTGAATATGGGGCACCATCAACTTCTCTTCCATTGCCAACTGAAAGGAGGGATGGAGTAGGCTACAAACATTATTTGCATGGTACTTCAGATGTTTGCTTTGCTGAAGACCTGAGAGGAAGGGAGAAAATGCTGCCTGACACAAGACAATAGCATGCTCTCAAAATGAAAACTGGCAAGAGCAGTGGAAGTTACCTACAGGAAACTTTCTGTTGCTGTCATAAATTGATAATCATGGAACTTGGAGAGGGAAGGTTATCCTTATCTCTGGGGTATAAACAGTGTGTTTCTTCTGATGAAGTGATTATGAAATTTCAAAAGATAAGCAATCATAAATATGAAATTCTAATACTGTTTGTGATTTAGCTTTGCAGATCTGCTACAAGTGTTAGAAATAGTTTAGGGGGTGTTATACCAGTGTCAGACAACACAGGAATAAAAAAAAATGGGGCAAGGGGTGGTAGAGGTAATGAAGATTAAAAATGCTTTAACCCATAATTATGTCATGGGGCCCAGTTTGAAAACTTACTGCAACTCTATTATTGACAAGCACTGGTTTAGGAATAGAAATTGTTCTGTTGTCACATTCGTGGATCAGTGAAGGAGACAGAAATACAGGGGCAATAAAACATGAGGGGCCTTGTGATTTCATCATTAGGTTTAATGTTCTGATTGTGACAAGTTGAGTTTCATGGCCATATTTTCATTCCATTTAAGTCAATGGGTCTTTTCTGCTGATTTCAGTGTTATAGATTCTCAACTTGCTCTTCCCTTATTTGATGATTGTAGATTATATATAATATCTGTCAATTGGTGTTTCAGCAAGTTCTTGGTGATCCATCACAAAGACCAATAGGCTTTTACCATCTTGTCAGCTATTTTATTACCTTCCTTTATTTTAAAATATCAAAGTTCGCCAATAATAATTTTCCCTCTCCCTCAGCTGACAGTGGGGACCCTTATAACAAATTTTAAATAAGACCTGTGACTGTGCTGGGAAGAAAGCAATTATGTCACCTTATCTGGGACTTTCCCCCCGTCTCTTGTTCTCCTTGATGAACTTACAGGAAAAATAATTTATGGAGAATTAAGAGTCAAAACAAGCCCTCAGAGATGCAAAGGAGGACTGGGACGAGCAATTAGACACTACATTATGTGAATGTAACTAATCACAGAGGTAGATTTCCTTCACTGGCAAGAAGACATGACCAGAATTGTTGAGATTGTGGGTTGAGCATCTTAAATCCTGACAACATCTGTTCTGACTAACAGTACTAACCTTAAGGATAGTTAGTTGCCTGTTCAGTGGTTGTCACTTTAAGAGAAGAAGAACTTTCATCCTTCCACTACAGTGTGTGATATCTTTTCTTGGGATATTAACAACATCAGCCAAGAGTCCATGAAATCAACTTTAGAACATCCTTGTGTTTGACTATGCAAATTCAAGAAACATTCCAGCATTTCAGGTGAAGTTTTGTAAAACTAGATCAGTGCAAGCGATGTTGAAGTAGCATTCACTTTCCTCTTGACCTCACGATGCTTTTTCAAAAAAGAGACTTTTGGAAAGTCTTTTTCTTTTATTTGTGAAAGTCCTGTGACAGAGATGGCACTTAGTGGTGTTTTCTGAAAAATCTTACTGAGGGGTATTGCTCTGCTTGTTTGTGTGTTAGTATTTACCACTGGACTGTGAAGTTAGGAGAAGACAGAGTGAGGACCATGTCCAGGCTGAAATCCACCTAAGTCTAGTGTTGATGAGGTTTAGTAGAACTGCAGAATGGAAGAAGTGTCTCACATGGTTTTTTCCTGCCATTTTAATGAATGATGACAAATAACTCACTGAAACTTTTCGTTCTTTTCCATACTGGAATAAGACTGAAGTAAAAGTAGTGGAAATCTGTAAAAACAGTGGGAGACACTTCTAGAAGTCCTGGCACATAGGTGAAAGAGGGGTTTCTAAATTTTTTTGAAGCTTGAAAACATAATTTGAGCTGAAATGTGCAATTTGAGTTTTAATAAATACTTTTTAGTGGCATTTTTGAAGTAGGTTATTGAAACTTTTCTCCAAGCCTTCTGGGTCTTGTAGAGTAGCCACTTAGAAACAGAGAAGATAGATGATTCCTGTAGCTGTACTTCACTTGGGGAATAATTAGTAGCATTCAGCTTCAAAAAACTGAGCTTGTCACTTCCACCGCTGCCAAGAGCCAAGGGCTAGATAGGGAGTCTGGAGAAACTGCCTCCCAGGGAAAACACTGCTTATGAGCAGAAACTTCATCAAAGGGAAAGAACTCTCTTGGGAACGTCTGCATACTGCAGCTCTCTGGGCTTCTCAGGGTGACCTTCAAACATTTGTATGATATGGGGAGATCCCAGTAGTGATGAAAGATTTACTCAGTAATCTTTCTACTTACTGCAAGTGTCTACCTCAGCAAAGAGGGAGAGCCCTGCACCTACTCCCCTCACACTCTTATAAGGGAGTTGGGATTGTTTACCCTGGAGAAGAGGAGGCTCAGGGGAGACCTTATCACCCTCTGCAACTCCCTGCCAGGAGATTGGAGTCAGGTTGGTCTCTTCTCCCAGACAACCAGCAGCAGGACAAGAGGGCACAGACTCAAGCTCTGCCGGGGGAGGGTTAGGTTGGAGATTAGGAAGAGATTTTTTACAGAGAGAGTGCTCAGGCATTGGAATGTGCTGCCCAGGGAGGTGGTGGATTCCCCATCCCTGGAGGTTTTCAAGCTGAGACTGGATGTGGCACTTGGTGCCATGGTCTAGTAACCACAGTAGGGTTGGACTGGGTGATCTTGGAGGTCTCTTCCAACCCGGTTGATTTTATGATTCTATGATTCTAATACCCATTTTTGGGTCTGAATGTACAGCTGAGCATGAACTCCAGTGTAAGGTGTTCCTGCCCATGGCAGGGAGGTTGGAACTAGATCAAGCTCCCTTCCAAACCAAACCACTCAAGGATTCTATGACCCTCAGTGTGGCCACCTGCCTGCACTGCCACCCACAGCATCACCTGTGCTGGGACCTGTCACTCTTCACTGGGGAAAAAAATCCCAAAGTGCTCTGGAGGGTAGACAGCATCTTACATAAGAGGCACTGTGGGGACGGGTGAGGTGACTCCCTCCGTGCTGTGTTATCACTGTGATAAAACCTAATGCCAGCTGACATTGTTCTGCCAAGGTTAAAGTCATTCTTGGTTCTCTGTGAAGATGCTGCTCAAATGTCTTTCCAATCCACAACTCTTTTGAAAAAACTAACAAAACCACATAGCATTTCATCTAGTGCCAACGTATAGTGTTTCATATCAGAAGTACCTTACTTGGTAGATACATGTGTCCTCTGTGCTTATTTTAGCCATGATAGCTTAAAGAGAAGAGTCATGAAAATTATTTCAAACACAACAACGCTCTGAAACTGGCAGGCATTTTGGAAAGGAAACACTCTGTTTATCTTAGCTCTATGAAACATACAGCAGACCATGAAGTCAGAGGCAGTGATGAGCCACCACAGGATGAGATCCTGCTCTGACATTGCTGCAGTCAGATGTTGTGGATCTGGGCCTGGAAGCAGCTTCAAAATCTATATCTATCTGTAAAACTAGAAGTAAATAAAACGTAGCATCTCTCCCTGGGGATGTGTGCTATGTACACATAACAATACTTTGAGCTGAGAAAGGCATTCCCAATGTGCCTCTTTAATGGGAGGGAACTAGCACTTAATACAAATACTTTAGTAACTTGCACCCCCATTCTGCTTAATCTTAGCAAAGCTGCTTTTTCCTGTTTTATATTCAGAGCTTCAGTTCCCTTGATCCAAGAGGTTAAATACTTCAAATCACATCAGTGCCCCAAGATCATGAAGGGCCAGCTCAATGATGACGACTGCAAGGCGAAATATTAAGAATGCAAATTATCAGCCAAGTGACAACTGTTAAGCTGTATTAAAAAAGTATGTTGCTTCTGCTTAACAGGCACACAGAGAGAATTGATGCTACTGTGAAATTTGGGGGGGGAACAGAGTTCAAAGTACAGAGAAAGCATTTGTCCTCTTGTCTGTTCCATTGCTGTTTTGAAAACAAGCAGCAGTATCACCTCAAGAAATCTGCAGCTGAGATCTGTCACCAGGGAATGTCCTTATTAATAAATACAGGATGTCGATGAATAAAGAGGGATATTAAAAGAGCCATTTGTATCATAACAAATTCACCTTATTAGACCGGTTTAGTACTTTCTGTGAGTCATAGGGGGCATCGAATGGCATTAAAAGTCAAAAACCTCTGGCTGGTGGCTGCTTGGTAATGCCATATAAATTCCAAAAGCTGATAGATCTTGTTCAAATAGTTCTGTTTATCACATTGATTTCATCTTTTCCTTCTATCCGGATGCAATCCTAAACTGTATAGAAATTAATTTGCTTCAAATGTGCTAAACAGATTTCTTTACAAAGCCAACAGTCAGTATGTAAAGAACAGCACTTCACACATGTCCCTTTGCTTGTTTTTCACTGGTGCACATTCTGCTTTTAAGTCATCTGCCACAAACATGGAAAACAGACAACGGCCTCAAATTCAAGTGTACCAGAGAAAATACATCCACTTGCTCCTCCTGCCTCTGCAATTTATTGCTGCTGGAGGTCAGAGAGTTAAATACTATCTCTAGGGTTTTTTTTAAAAATAGCTGGAAGATTTTATGACACTGCTCAGACTCTAGCATCACAGTTCACAGAGTGAATTACGTTTTGGCTTTCTCATGGCATTTCACCTTGGACTCCAATAAAAGCAGGATCAAACCTCATCTTCTCATGGCTCCCCCAGACTGTCCTGAACTTGATGTATCACTTAGCCACTCAGCTCTGGTAAATCCTACATTCCTATTCCATCAGTGTGGTTTCGTAGCAGTGCAAAAGCTGATGAAGGCAGCAGTGCCAATTGGTAAAATAGCATAGCTTACTGAAACCAGTGATGGTTCTCTCATCATGGCCTGAGCACTTTATTTACTGATGGACATGGTAACTGTAGGCAGTTTTCAGACAGAAACCCAACCAAACATAAATACAGTAGCTAAGTTTATAGAAAAATTGTTTTGTAATGCACAGATCTAAGTACTCACCTTGCTGCAAGGGAATAAGATACAGCACCACTGAACCAATCAGAAAGATTCTGCTAATGCCCATGGGGTTTAAATTGTTGTTTCTGAACATCACAACACAATACTCTGCACTTTGGTATGGAAATTAGCCATTTAGTCACACACAACTACTCTGTATACTGCAAAACTATATATATGGCAACTTCCATTCACTCCTTGTGTCAAATCTGCATTCCTAATCAGACTTGGAGAATTATTTTCAAATGCACAAACCAACTTGTGATTTTGAGCATTTTCTCTCTGGCTGTCATCACTGCAGCTTATAAGTGGTCTTCCATACAGAAATGGCTCAGAGGTCTGGTGCAGTCCATTAATTTTTGAGACACTTCCTTTGGAATTGGTCCATATGGAGCTGCGACTATCCAACAAATATCTTCATTTGCTTGGAAAACTTTTTTTCCTTGGCAATTGGAACACCAGGTTCTGTGAGATAAAGCACAATGTAGCTCTTTTGGAGAAGCATCTGGATTTCATCTGTGTAAAGAGTGAGCATAGACGTGTAGAAGATAGTGTTTGTAAAATGATTACCCTCCTTCTTGATTTAATAAATTTTTATTGAACTCCAGATTCAAGTTAATGCAGCTCTGAAACAACCAGTTGTATTTATTATATAAAGTAACAACTAAGCACAATCTCTTTTACTTCCTTCTTTTCATTTGCTGCACCTCAAAGTACTTCAAAAAGGAGGCAAATTATCCCCAGTTTATGAAAGGCATAACTGGCAGACAGAGAAGTAAGACCAACCATCTTCAAGTTTCTTTTATGAAGCTTTTACAAACTTTCCAAAACAGAAATCCCAAATAGCAGCTAAACAACCAACATCAGACACAGCTCAGCAGAGGATGGTGGATAGCTATAATATGCAACCATCTCAAATTTCTAAAGTTGTTAATAGGGTACCATATGTGACATGGATTTGCTGTACTGAATTACCCACAGGGGAAGTCACCAGAGACAGACCTCTGCTATTGTCAAAAGTATTTCCCTGTTCTTGTCCAGAGCAGGATGCTGAGGCAGGCAAGTTATTCTGCTGTGAAAAATACATCTGCAGCCAACTCTGCCTGCTGAATGCTGTAAGAGTGCAGAATAACAGCTCTCACCTAAAGAGGCTGAAGTGACTCTATTGGAATGGTAAATAGTTTGTTCATGTTCATAGAATCATGGGATCAAAGAATTTAAGGGTCAGAATGGACCTCGCAGATCATCTAGTCCCACCCCCCTGCCCTGGGCAGGGACACCTCCTCACTAGATCAGGTTGCTCAAGGCTCAGCCAACCTGGCCTTGAACACCACCAGGGTTGGGGCAGCCACAGCCTCCCTGGGCAACCTGGGCCAGTGTCTCACCACCCTCACTGTGCCAATTTTTAAAAGAAGGAAATTACTGGAAGTGATTCAAACCAGTGAACTTTTATATAGTTGCATATGGATAGATATAAATATAGGTAAAAGACTGTCATGATAGTTATAACCATAGTACAGTGTTCATATATTCTCCTGTTTCTCTACTAACTTTTCATCTGGCCTTGGCCATAAATCACAGTTCATCCTTGAGATTTGCTGGAAACTGTTACCTGTCTAAAGCTGTAGAAAAGATTTTGATTTTAGTAACAAAACTGTGTAATAACCTGTGTATATATGGTAGCTCCTCTAAGGAATCACCACCTCCCTTCTTAGTGAACTGAAGTTCTACTAACGGCTCAAGTGTTTATAGAAATGCATTGTTACCCAATTCCTGACATTCTGGTAGTGTGACTTTGACTGTATTGGACATGGCCATCATTTGGAGGAAGTCTGATAGGATTAAGGAAATGTCTTTGCTATCCCTAGCCAATGATTTAGCATGAAAACAATGTGTAACTGCATTTCCTGAAACAAAATAATAAATATTGGAATAATATCACCAGTGTTTCTTACATTAAAAACATTATGATGAGCTTGTCCTACATTTGTTATACAGAAATCCTAATGTTAAATACTTCTCTTAAATTTCAGTTCATTAACATAGAAATCTTTAATATTGCTATGCAACAATTTTTATTTATGAGCATGAACAGCTATTTTCATCACATCCTCCAGCTATACAGCGTGTGATAAGCTGTTTAAACTGCCCCAAACAGTTTTGCAAATGCACCTTCACCCTGATTGGGAATTTCCTTATTATTCCAGCCTTAGGCTTTTCTTGATGAGAAACGTTAGGTTGTGCCAAATTTGCATAGTAGTCTCTGCATCAGTAAGAGCACTGCAAGAATAAAGACTGTCATTTTTCAGTTGCAACGAATTGTATCATTTCCCAAAAGATCAAGGCTGGGTTTCATTCCCAGGTTGGGTTTTAGCATGGTCACAAGCCAGCACCATGGTCTGGCACAAGAAAGCTGCCAGGTTGAGTTGACTTTTGAACGTAAATTCCTCTAATGTGGTTATGAATAGAAGTGCAGCCCCAGATTGGAAAAGGAGGCCCTGAAAAACACACATATGAAAGAGTAATTGTTGCTTTTGCTGTGAAGAACATTGGCTTGGAAAAGGCATCCTGCGTCATTGTGTCCAGTCTCCTGCTGTCTTAGGCAACCACAACATATAATCCTTTTCATAAATTTATCAAGTTCCATCTTAAACCCAGTTAGGCTTCTTGCCCCCAATGAGAAGGCTGTTCCCAAGCCTCACTGTGCTGAGGGTTAGAAATATTCTTCTAATTTCCAGCTAACATTCATGGCCAATTCAGACCCATTTGTTCTTGTGCCAACATTGTTCTGGAGCTTAAATAGCTTCTCTCCCTCTCTTGTGTTTACCACCCCCAATGAACTTGTAGAGAGCAGGCTGTCCCTTTGGCCTCTTGCTGTCATGCCATCTTGTTTGTACATGAGTTGCAGCCTCCCCAAACAGTGGATGAGCTATTGTTTTAACAAGGTTAGCTGAAAATAAAAGCAGCATTCTGCCTTGCTGTTTGGGATAGGGAAAATCCATCACTGGGATGTCAGGCGATCAACAGAGCCCTCTGGAGCTAAGACCATCCCAGGGAAAACAGAAGCATAAAGTCATAATAGACCAGTCATAATAGACTCAGCCTAATAAGACCAGTTTAACACATTTGCCCAATTATCCCTTCCTACTTCTGAGTCTGAAAGAGCAACAACTGTTAACTGTAAAACAGGCCTACTGGTCCAGAGCAGCTAGGCAGGGAAAAATTAGCATCAGCAACTGGACTAAAGGAATATTTTTAGCTATGTCAGTGTGCCTGTGGGAGAAGGAAAACGCATCCATGCTTTTAGGCATAATGGGAGTAACTAGTCTGAGAGCCTGTGGTGTGTCTGAGCCAAACTTCTCTCTTACAAAGGCTCCTCTGTGCGTGCCTTACTTAGCTGGGTTGTTGCTATTAACTTTCAGGAGGCAGGTTCTGAGATTCTTTTGACAGCCTCAAATTTCAATGTTGAAAGACTAACCATATTTCTTAACATATGCCAGAACAATTTTAAAAGGTTCTGGCCCCCTTGTGTTTCTAACTCGTGTGGTTTTTTCCAGTGCTTTCATGATTAGGGTAGGAATTTCCAGACTATCATAATGTAAATGGCATTTTCTCAATGAGAAAGATTCAAATGGTGGTATGCCATATAAAGGATGCAGTTTTATTCAAGTTTCTTGTTCCATGTGTTTTTGTGCCTATATATCACATCATATCACATCATATTGTATCATATGTAATTTCTACTCTCTTCTATTATATAGTGGTTTTGATGAGAGAGTTAGGAATGGTAAAATCTTCTGTGAGGGTCTCATAGCTTGAGGACCTCTATTTCAGCTTCACTAAAATATCAGTCTTTTAGGCAAACCACATTGTTCAGAGGACTTTCTGCTTTCCAACATGCTCATAAAGGTCAGAAAATTCATCCATATTTTATTTTCAAAATTATCCTTGAGCTAGACACAGATTCTTAAAGGCTGCTCAGGGGGAAAAAAAAAAAAGAGAAAAAAAAAAAAAGAAAAGGAAAAACCAAAAGCCTTAGATTCCCCAAATTTTTAAAAAACCAGAGCCAAAGCCAAGAAAAAAGAAAGGGTCAAACAGATTCACAAGATGTGGCATGGATTTATTAGAGTGAAGTGAGTTACAGCTGCAGTACAGTTCCTGCAATAACACTTTCAAAGAGGATTTTGTCCAGTTACAAAAAGCTTGGTCTTGATTTCATATGCAAAGATGAAGGTCTTCTAGCATGTCATTGTCCAGAAATCCCCAGTTTACACCTCATGTATAACAATACTAAGGCCAAAATGGAGAACTGGACCTCTTAGGATAGCATCTATCCATGTTATCTTTCTGTGTGCTAGTCCACTGCACATGTTTGAAGAGCCAAAGGAGTGCACTGCTCTGCAACACCCATGTCAGCAGTGTCAGGGAAAGCCTCCTCCACACCAGGAACCCTCACCCATGTCCAGGGCATCCAGCACTAGCCCAGCTCCTGCAGATGGAGCTGGAAGAACAGAGGAAATGTTTTCTCAGTCATAGCCATCATATTTTGGAGGCAAATTGGTCCATATGGCTCCTCTTTACCAAGATAACATTTTGGCATGGGCATCATGTCTGTCACAGAGGCTAACACCAAAGAGAAAGGACCTTCTCTTAGTGTGAGTGCATCAGGAAGGGCAGGATGGACCTAACTCCACTCCCAGCCAACTCCTGATATTTCACAGTTTCAGCTGAAACAGATTTGCTATTGTCCTTGATACATAATCAGACTCAACTTCAGCACATGTATATCTCAGCAAGACAGATTTGGCAGTGGGAGCTGGTGTTGGGCTTCTCAATAAAATTAAGCAGTCTGGGTGCAATGGATGAGACTATTCCCTTGAATCATCTCTGTGATTCTGACTTCCTTTCGCAGTGGGTTGGAGGGAGGCCAGTGGTTCGTCAGGGTGCCTTGGGCCAGGAAGAACATTAGGAGAGATAGCAGGGATTTATCCACTCTGTTGGAAATTAGTCCCTCAGTGATCAATGCTGATTTGCTGCTCCTCTGGACAGTCTTTCCTGGCTTCATGGATTAGATGCTGGTAGTGTGGGGAATAACAATAAAACCATTCGCTAGCTGCATCTGGTGCAGGGAAAGCTTTCCAGAGATTATTAGTTTAAGCATCCTAGAGAGACATAATAAAAGGGGAATCATTATTATGGGGTGTGTGTGTTTTAGAATATCCATTACTGCAGTGTCTTGACATTATTACATAATTTAAAATAATAAAAACAATTATCCTTCAGGATAGAGGAGACTTTGAAGGTGCTGAGTTATATGTCACTGCCTATGCATTTGTTGGGACAGAAGCATCCTGGCTTGGCCATTAGGAGCTGATTAAATGGCGAGTTCCAGAGGTGAACGTCGGGCCACCAAATTGTTAAGAGGACTAGAGCATTTCCCATACGAGGACAGGCTGAGGGAGTTGGGGCTGTTGAGCCTGGAGAAGAGAAGGTTGTGTGGAGACCTCAGAGCAACTTTTCAATATCTGAAGGCGCTACAAGGAGCCAGAGAGGGACGGGACTCTGTGAACTGCAATGGTAGAACATGGGACAATGGGTTCAAACTGAAGGAGGGAAAGTCTAGGTTGGATATTGGAAAAAAATATTTTACGCTAAGGGTGGAACAGGTTGCCCAGGGAGGTTGTGGCTGCCCCGACCCTTTCCAGGGCAGGGGGTTGGGACTAGACGATCTCTAAGGTTCATTCCAACTCTTAAACTCTATGTTCTATGACTCTATGAATCAACATGGGACAATGGGTTCAAACTGAAGGAGGGAAAGTCTAGGTTGGATATTGGAAAAAAATATTTTACGCTAAGGGTGGAACAGGTTGCCCAGGGAGGTTGTGGCTGCCCCGACCCTTTCCAGGGCAGGGGGTTGGGACTAGACGATCTCTAAGGTTCATTCCAACTCTTAAACTCTATGTTCTATGACTCTATGAATCTTGAGCAGCAATAGGAAAGCTGCAAGAGTCAGTTTCAGCATTATCCACAGCAGAAGTGACTTCCACATCTCAGAGGACACCACCAGTGTCAACATGTTGCTGCATAGCTCAGACTCAGCTTGTTGTCCTCAGCTTTGCATTTCTCTGTAGTGCAGAGAAATGCAGATGAGCAGGGGTGGGTTTTGTCCACAATGGATGCAATTTTCCTGCATTCCCACCCCATAAAACCGTATCTGCAGATGCATTCAGATACAAAGATCAAATGGAGATTCCCAAAGTTGCTATTACATCTCAAAATCTCAAGCTGGAAAATTTCTTCCACAAACTACTTGAATGCTTTAGGACTCAGTGGTTTTGACCCTTGGACCAGGTCTGAGATGGCAGCAGTGAAGTGCAAAATGAAACCAGTGGGATCGGTGAGGTATCCAAGTCTTAAGCTATAATTATTGCAGCCGATGGTAATTGCTGCGTGGATATGCATGAGAATGACTTGGATCTGAGCATGGGGGCTTTTTCCCTCAAACCTTTTCCTTCTATGTCATTGCCTTGCTGTATGACTTGCATAATACTGTAGGTATTGGAAACTGTAGGAACTCTGAATTTTTTAGTAAGAGAATGCTCTTTCTGAGCCTTCAGCACAGATTTAGTTGTCTAACTTTAACCCTCCAACTTTGTAAATGTCAGCTTTCACTTACTTGTCTCCAAAAAAGACTTGGAAAACCCAGTCAATTTAAATCAGTACTATGCCTACCAGACACTGCATAAAATGTGTTACTTACATGCAAAGTATTAGTGATTATGTATTATTTTGTCTATATTAAAATATATCAACAGTGAACATATTGTCATAGCTACTGGAGGACGTGAGAGGGCTACACAGGCGAGTTGTCTTTTAAAATACCATGTGTTTGGCATGAAAGTTAACTGAGGCAAACATTCTGTTTCAGTAGATGTCATACAACCACCAGTGTGTGGAGATGACCCTCTCCCACACTAACACAGCCTTGAAGGACTGGCATTATGGAAAGGATCCCAGCTTCAAAATGCTGGACCACTTTCATCTCCCTTGCACACTGCAAGCTCCTCTTGAAGTCAGTGGGTGGTTGGTCCTAAAAGAAAAGCTGTGTTGAGAGCTGTGTTTTTCTTAGATAAAAGTTACATAGAGAACTCAATCTCTCTGTGCCTTCCTCTGCTTTCCCCAAGTATCAACAGCAGCAACTATTTGTATTGGCCACACCATTATTTTAAACAGAAGGACTGACTTGCACACAGCCCACACACAATCAAAATCACCACGTAGCATAAAGCTGATGTCACCTCTTGCTGCTACTCATATAATGGATTTTGATCTCAGTCTGTGCACCAGTACAATTTATTTTTTTTTTTTTTTTTGGTTAGGCAAAATCGTTCCAAAAGAAAGAAATTACTGAATCAAAACAGTCTGAAGGATTACCAAAATTCAAAATGAAATGAAAAATACGAAGATGTCACAGGAATGTTCTTCTTAAAAGCCTCTATCAGCTTGATTTTTGCAAGCCATTTTTCTTTTCAACCTGTGGAACATTTCCCTCCAACGTACACAAATTCAGGCTTCTCTTCTTTTTGCCCAAAACAATCACTTTGTCACTAAGACACATATGAGAAATTTATGCCTGTCTCTGCTTGGCATCACTGCCACCTCATGGATTAATGAATTCCGTGTCCTCTAATTCCCCCACATTATGCACCTCTGTTTTGTATGAGTAGCCAAATGTATCAAGCTTCATTTTAATGAACGTGAGTCATTCCCCTTATTCAGAAGGCAGAGATGTTGTGTTGTAAGTAAGCACACCATTAGCTGTGCTAAAAATAAACAGGCATTACCTGCAGGAAAACCTATATAGTAAAAGTACACACTGCTAAGTACATTTGAAAGAAAAAGAAGAAGAAAAAAAGCAAAGACTTGGCCTGGAATGATGTTCATGCTGTAGACAAAGGAAACAGGATGGATTGCACTGAATATCTACTGTATGTTTTCTCCAATGTGTCTGAAAGAAGTGTTGGACCTGAAGATTACTTTACCACGACATTTAAATTCAAAACACTGAATGTCAGCATACATTTTGTCAATGCTCTGCTATGCTTAAGCTAATTTAATTGTTAGTGCTGAAAGAAGACTAAGTAGATAGCTTCTTTTAACACCAGTTTTCTTCTGTGTCTTGGCTGGAGTAGAGCAAGTATTTCCTGTGTGGTTTGATGGAGATTTCAAGGTTTGGAGATTCAACTATTTCAAGGTCAGCCCAATGTTGGTTAAACAGAAAGCATGCATGGCTTTGCCATGTGATATTTCTGTTCCATTATTTTCATTACTTCTCGTGTGGTGCAATGGGAAAGGCTCTGGTTGAGTCTCAGAAACCAAGCTCATAAATCAGTAAGTCAATCAACAAGTCTGGGGAACAATATGTTCTTCTATTTTAATTTCTTTGTGGGAAATGTGTAAATAGATACTGGCAATGAAGCTGGAATATAATGGGTACTTACAAATTAAGGCACCCAGTGATTTATCTCCTCTACGTGCAATGTAAAAAGAGGTTATGCTTTCTGATCTCTTAGAAGGCTGTTTTAAAAATAATAAGGATGAGAATTACTGTCTTCTGACCAGTTTCCACAAACGTGGGAAGTTAGCACACTGAGAAGAAAATGTCAAGACTCTCAGCAGAACATTTCTGTAGGACTGTAGATCATCAGAGACCTACCAGGAGCACATCATGCACCACACAGCAGCCTGACCTGAGCAGGTATGGCACTAGTTATGCAGCTTCAATCTGTCCCTGCAGCTCCCTCAGTGTAGGACCTCTGTGTGTTTTTGCCAAGGTGTTTCCTCCTGTAAAACTGGATGACAAATATCAGGCTTACAGGTTTCTCAGCAGTGTCTGGAGATTAATTAGTTAATGTTTGTACAGAACTGATAAAGGTAGTTGTAAGCCATAAACAGCAAAACACTTAGCAAAAGAAAGGAAAAACATTTAAAATCACTTTGTGCCTGTGTCTTCGCTAATGAGTTTTTACTAGTGTTTGAACAACTAAAGTGCTGCCTGCACAATTGATCCCAAACAGCTAATTTAAGTCCCCTTACTGAAGTCCTTTGAAACAAAACAAACAATATGTATTATATGCTGAAAATTTATTATGGAAAGAAACACAAGTCATTTATAAAGTTACATCATCTGTTCCAGGAAAATAATGCAGAACTTGTGATTTAGGAAGCCAAAGACCAACCCTACATCAAAGAGTCAACTAAATGTTTACTACAAACAGCTGACAAATGGCAATTCATAGCTCAAAAATGTCCACAAAACTTCTCGCTAAAGTATTTAAAATAATTTTATTGCTTTTTTCCCCTGTTGTTACACAGGGCTATATTTCTGCATGACTTACAAATGGGAGGAAAAAAATAGCAGCGGAGAAAACAATTGTTTGCAAACAGTAGCCTGTCCTGCCCTAAGGATCTGACTTTTAAGGCTTTTTTGGGCAGGGTAACCATAAATGGACTTTTTGAAAGCTTCTAAATATCTAAATGAGATACCTATGAATTTTTAAAGTCTCATTTCTGCCTGTCCAGATCTTGGCATCTTTAAATGCCTTTAAAAGCTAACCCCATGTTTTAGCTACAAGAAAGGCATTATCTGAAGGTTTCTGTCCATCACAAGAGGCAGCTACTATTACTGTACCACACTTATGTTCCTCAGATGAGGCCAACAAGAGTAAGGCAACACAACCAAGCAGCATGACAACACAGTGGATTGTGTTTTTTCAGGCTGTTCCTGCCTTTATCATGAGAAGACCTTTGGCTTGATCATTGCCTCCCATCTCCAACCTGTTCTCTGAAACTGCTATCTAGCTTAAGCTCAAACATGGCCTAAATTGTGCAGGAACAGGGATCTGGAGAGGAAGGACAAGAGAGTGTCTAAGACTGGAGTGAGGAAGCTTCAAGTGGCAAATATTAATCAGCTGCATATTCAGGTATTTGAGTTCCTGTCTAAAACATGGAGTTCATCCTTCTACTTCCATAAAGATATATGGTATTTCTAAATATAGGATTGCAGATAAAGCCAACTGAAGAGCATGACCTGAGTTCAGGCACAGATCTAAAAAATTAAGATTGGGGTTTTGAGCTTGAAAGATGTCTTCTTTATAAAAATATGGAGGCCAGATGTGCCAATGGTTGTTTGAAGCATAGTTATAGAAGTGGATCACTCAATCCTGCTCTGAACTGCAGGGGGCAAGTTTTTCCCTTACAATAAAGTTGTGAAACAACAAATATACCAGTGGTTTCTACACTGCCCACTTGTACCTGTAAAATACACAACTGCAAAACTAATTTGGAATGGGCTCTAAGAACATGGCCAGGACTATAGGTGAAAAAATATGTTCAAAATGTTTGTCAGTTTCCCTTGGGAATGCAGTGATCAATTCCAACTCAAAAGGAGGGTACAGGAGGAAAAAATCTAGGAAAATATCGACAAATAAAATACTATAAACAGCACATTGCAGAAAAATCTGGCTCTGAACCTTGCTGTTGATAACATATAAAAATGAAAACCTTAACTTAAAACAAGCATCTTTCATTAATTTATCTCTTTTTCTTAATTTGGGAGTTTTCCAGGTGATTTACTGTGTAAAAAGCTCTTAGGTTTAGAATAAACTTTATATACAAATACATATCTTTGTCTATGAAGAACTTTACATATATATATATATATATATATATACAAAAACATACAGCACTCAACACATTGTGGGTGTTAATATCATCTGAATAAGTGGTTTTCCTGGACAAAGTGATTCATTGTCTGTCTCTGTTGCAATGACTTCAAAACTCAGAACTCAAATTTTAGCAAAAATTGTGGCACCTGAATTTAAACTTGAATTTTCCACCTCTATTTGCAGTACTCTAGGAGGTACTCTACCCATTTAATTAGATTGCTGGAATATAAACATAGAGGCAGATTATGTTAAAAGCATAGGTGAATTGTTATCCTCACTGCACTTGGTCAGGTACTCAGTCACATTTTTCAGAGCTGGCCTTAGACTTGCAGAAACAGGCAGCTGCACAAGGTGTCTCCTTGTGCTGAAATTACTTTCTGGCTGCTTTGTCAACAACGTGGCTTCCCCTAGGCAAGTCTTGCTTGCCCTTGAAAGAGTTGCAAGACTCGTTCTGCACCATAAATATGATCACAGATAGTGGGACAGATTTACTGTGTCTCAGTCCTCTTCTAATCTCTTCCTATAATATCACCAATACCCTCTGTGGCAAAAATTTCCTAGCACAACAGTGCGAGGCTGGAAATTCTTGCCTTTGCTCTCCTGCAACTGAGTTTTCTTTGTGCTCCATGTTGTCCCCAAGGAGGGAAACAGGAATACATACAGCAGGTGTGAGTGGCTTAGAGGTCTTCACATCAACTAATCAGAAAGGATGCCCAACTGCCCCAACTGCCACTGTGACTTTGTCAAGGCCTTTGGACAACACAGAGACATTGCAGATAGCACAGCTTTATGAGAGAAAGAACCATGCAGTGCGTAAATCAAAGTGTAGTTCTGTAACACCGGTGGAAGACTTGGAAGGCAGAAACTAAAATCACAGAATTCTGATTGCGTTTCTTCTGCTTCCTGGATTAACTTAGCTACTGTTGCTTCCTGCTCTAAAACTCCTCTTTGCCAGTGCACTCCTCACTCCTCATTTGCAGTAGGAGCTGTTGTGCTGTCTGGAATCAATTAGCATAAAAGGGCTATTTTTATTAATGTAGTTTCCTTGTTGCAGTTTCTGCTGTGATTGAAGGCTTTCAAAGGTCAGCTCGAGCATATCAATGGGAGGGTGTATCAGGAGCCGTAGAAATGCACTGAAAAGCTCTTTAACAACTGCTCTTTAAGCTGGGCAGACAGTGAAAGAAATCCAGTATGAAACAGCTTGGAATAGAATATGAGCAAGATGCTGAAGTCTGTAATATCCAACCAAACTCCAGCTGCCTAAACAGAAATCAAACCTCAAAGATTTCCACATCATGAATGACATTTGAAGCCAACATGTTGGATTAAATGGCAAACTTTTACAGATGAACCCTTTTTTATGGGGCTTTTTAAAAATTATTCTTTGGATTCTAAACGAAACAGATTTTAATGGCTACTTACTAACAAAATCAAAGAGGTTTTGGTAGTAATTTTCACAGGTTTCTTTCCTCATATCCACCTAATCGTATTCCTTCTGCAAATGTTCCCTGATGAGGGGGATAACTGATCAGCTTGGTCAGAAATCAAACCATGAACTTCTGATGCTGAAAGACACTCCTTTTGGATAGTCCCTGAGACATATGCTCCACTGTAAGAAAAAATACAATGTCCAAAACTATCTTTTAAAGGCCTCTTAATATAAGGACTCCACCCATGTCTCATATGTAATATAAAAAGTTCATCCTAAACTCTGCATGCAAGTCAGATAGGAGTCCTTAAATAACACAAGTAAACAAACAAGCGAACAGAAAGGTGACTTCTTTTATGAACTCATAATGAAATAATTATAGACTTAAAATTAAATTACTTGATGGTCTTAAAGGTAATTTCTGAACTATACAATTCTATGATGTTTCAGCAGTAAATCAAAACAGATAGGTAGACATTTTCCTAGCAAAATGTACAAGACTAATGAAGTCTGACAGGATGAGTGGTAACCATAGTTCTGTGTTTGGCAGCTCTGTGTTTGAGTTTACCTGCTCAGTGGCTGAGACAGGAGCAGATCTGAAAAGGGTTTTCCAGAAACATAAGCATGTAAAACCTTGACAGGCCTAAGCTAATAAACTAAAATGGAAGCTTAAGAAACCACTCAACTTCCTTCAGCAGGCTATGTCATGCCTACCCTGAAGTAAAATGCAATAAAAATTTGCTTCTGGGTTTTATTATCTCATATATGTAATGCCATTTACTATATAGGACAATTCTAATGGATTGATAATATGCAGAAGAAACTCTGAAGGCCAATCTTTAGCTGTTGGCTGCTGTGCCTGTTTTTCAATCCTTAGACTTTGTTGGAAGTGAAGCCTCTTTAACTTCTTTCAAACTTTATCCTGAAAACAATGATCACGTCTCAGAAGGTGCCAAGATCCTGACTGACCACCTTATACTGTTTTCAATTCTGACTTTGACTAATACAAATGTAGAAAAACAGTTCAGTAAGGAAACACAGTTTTTCCCATATATTTGTGTTGATCACATATAAAATTGTATGTGTATTTAGCCATCACTTTAGAATGTTAGTACTGACCTCAATATTTGGTACTATTATCAATGAGTTATCATAGAATCATAGAATTTAGGGGTTGGAATGGACCTTACAGATCATCTAATCCCAACCCCCTGCCCTGGGCAGGGACATCTCCTTACTAGATCAGGTTGCTCAAGGCTTCATCCAGCCTGGCCGTGAACGATTTCTTCACTACATCATACATCTTAGTACCAATGATATTAATTATAACAGCACTCATATTGCCAGATAAATGGATAATTTGTGAATTAATCTTTTGTCAAACCTTGCTCTTCTGATTGTCCATTAGTTGACAACTAAAGGCCTTGAAGTTTTATCTGTGCATTTGTTCTTAATTATTAACATCTGATCTCACTACTCATAATGATTTTATTGACAACACCTGAATCACAAAATCAATTTGCTTCTCTTAGATAAAGAGTTCATTTAACTGAAGTCAGCCTTTAATAAGGGGGAAACATGAACACATTATCTAGCAGCTATCTCTTTCACAATTAGATGATACAGAACTCCTTCCTCTCTACACTTCCATGTGGTTAAAATAATCACCATTGCATTAAAAGGTTATAAAGGTTATATTTGTGATTGCTTCTCTTCATCAATTGAACGCTTGTATATATCAACAGACAATAGCATCAGTTTGAACCCATTACCCTTGTCCTATCATTGTGGTTCCTAACACAGAGTCCCTCTCCAGCTCCTTGTAGCCCCTTCAGATATTGAAAAGTTGCTCTGAGGTCTCCACACAACCTTCTCTTCTCCAGGCTCAACAGCCCCAACTCCCTCAGCCTGTCCTCACAGGGGAGATGCTCCAGTGCTCTTAGCAACTTGGTGGCCTCCTCTGGACTTGCTCCAACAGTTCCATGTACACTCCACACCAGAATTGTGTGCAGTATTCCAGGTGGGTCTCACGAGAGCAGAACAGGCTCTTTTGACCTGCTAGCCACACTCCTTTTGATGCAACTCAGGATTCAATTGGCAAGTTACATGAAAAATGGGTTAGTATATATTCTGGAAGAAATTGCCAAGTGGAAAGGCATCCACAAAACTTGGCAATCATTGGAGATTTCACTAGAAGAAAATTTCAGAACATGCAGTGAATTTCCAGGTTGGGATCTAGATACCATGACCAATATCCCTGAGAAGTAATGAGAAATGTGACTAGAGAAATGATAGCCTAGAATTCTGTGATCCTGTAATATTGACTAGACCATCCTGGGCTGCTCATAATCATGCACCAGTGAGCACTGCCTGAATTTTTTCTGGCTCTGGCTTGCATCCTATTGGTCTGTGCAGACAATTTGTGGACTGTTTTGAAGAAAAGCCTCAGATGGAAGGTGCCACCATGCCTTGAAGTCTTTAGCCTTCAAAACAGAAAGTCAAGTCCTGCCTTCAGCTGTGCAAATACAGCTTCTTCATACCTTTAAGTGCAGCTCCTTTTCACACCTGCTGTGATCTTATGATCCTAAGCAAGGCCCATGGACTTCCTGATCTGCTGGTAGACCAGACCACAGCATGAGAGCAAAACCAAACTCTGTTAAGCATGTGATGTTATTTAAATGCTGATTTTCCAGTTCTAGATATATCCATGAAGGAAAAAAACCCCAGTACTAAATAAAGAAAGAAAGCATGAGGCAAAGGATTAGTATATGAATACATAACTAATACACAGGTAGATATTGCATAATGATAAATAAGGTTATAGCGTTGCTACCTCTGAGTAACAACACAGGTGTGTATATAAGAAATACCTTTTTCAATCAGGAATTCTGGCAGTAGAGTTAGCTACTTGCATGTTCTGCCATGAACGGAACACACACATAATTATTTTTAGTAGCACTTGGCTTAATAATAGTGGTATGCAGGGATTTGGTGCATAACATTTTCCGATAAGATGCCATATAATTTGAAAGGAATGCCATGCCTTCTGCTCCTTGTGTGATGAGCCTGCTCGTGCTTTGAGAACAGCTGGGAAAATTGTTTCTGCACACAATATTTTACTCTATGTCTCCTAAAGCTTATGAAATCAACATGCAGCTTTGCATGCAACATCATCTTAGTTGCAGGGCTGACCGTAGTAAAAAGTACCTTATTTTTGTTATAATCTTTGAGGCATCCCAGGCCTCAGTGGGCAACAACAACAGAGTTTTTGTTGAGTGCTTTAGGCACTGGCCCCAGAACTGCAATTAACTAAGAAAGACTGCAAAGAAAGGGAGGAAGATGAAGGCATGCCAAGGAAATAAGATGTGGATTTGAATCCTACATCTCAATGGCAAAGTGAATCCAGATCCCATCATGTCATGACAAGAGTTTATCAGGAGCAATTTTGTTCCCCCTAAAAGCTTCTGTGAGACTCCCTCTCAATAATTCTGTGATCCCTGCCAACTGAGATCAACTGCACACAGTTCTCTCCAAATACATTTTTTTCTCACACAAGTGATTAGGGGAGACCTAAAGTACTTTGTTGCCTCAAAGGCTAGGACAGTTCCACTTAAAGTAAGTAGACAGGCTCCCAGTGCCTTCGGTCACATCCAGTCTGATCCCAGGGGAGCTCTCTCTCCTTCTGCTATTGCTTCTAGTGACTCTTGCTTGTTACTGCTACTATGCCTTGAATAGAAAAGAATAAGTGAGCATTTCCCATCCCTTTATCAGTCACAAAATGAAAAGCAAAAGCAGAACCTGTGAAAAGCACTCTCAGGAGAACATAGGGAAAATGTGACCATTTAAATTCTATTTAATGTCCTGTGTCATAATGTCATGTGTGCACTACAGGCAGCAAAGGAAGGGATGTCTAAATGACTTCATGAAGAAATGTCCCCACAACTCATTGCCAGAAAAATAGGAGGCAGTTTAAATTCAGTCCCTAGTATCTGAACTTAGCACTACAAGGAGTAAAAAGCAGAAGTTGACCTGCTGCACTGAGACGTGTCATACTCCTTAAATATCATTTGCCACATAGCATATGTCTAAACACAGCTTGTTAAGAGGTTGGAATATACCTTATAGATCACCTAGTCCCAACCCAACCTGCCCTGGGCAGGGACACCTCCCACCAGAGCAGGCTGCTCATCCAACCTGGCGGTGAACACTGCCAGGGTTGGGGCAGCCACAGCCTCCCTGGGCCAGTGTCTCATCACACTCACAGGAAAAAACTTCTGCCTAATATCTAACCTGAATTTCCCCCCGCTTCAACTTGTACCCATTTCCCCTTGTCCTGTCCCTGCAGCTCCTAACACAGATCCCTCTGCAGCTTCCCTGGAGCCCCTTCAGCTCCTGGAAGGTGCTCTGAGGTCTCCACACAACCTTCTCTTCTCCAGCCTCAACAGTCCCAACTCCCTCAGCCTGTCCTCATAGGGGAGATGCTCCAGTGCTCTTAGCAACTTCGTGGTCTCCTCTGGACTTGCTCCAACACTTCCATGTCCTTCTTACATTGAAAGCACCAGAACTGTGTGCAGTATTCCAGGTGGGTCATATGAGGGCAGAGGGGAAGAATCGCCTCCTTTAACTGCTGCCCACACTCCTTTTGATGCATCCCAGGATTCAATTGACTTTCTGGGCTGTGAGCTCACACTGCCTGTTCATTCTGAGTTTCTCATCAACCATCACATCTAAGTCTTTCTCCTTGCTGCTGTTCTCAATTATTTCCCCACCCAACCTGTAGCTGTGCCTTGCACTTCGCTTTGTTGAACTTCACTAGGTTTTCAGCAGACCAACTCTTGTGTTAAGGCCTCTCTGGATGGCATCCCTTCGCTCCGGTGTGTCAACTGCACCACACACCATGCTGCTCTCAGTGAACTTTCTGAGTGTGCACTTGATCCCACTTGATACACGCACCAGCTCAAACTGCCTGAGTCCCAGTCCTTCCCTAGCCAAACTGCCATGACTTCTCCCTGCTTCATGTCTCTGGTTTTCATCCCAAAAAAACAAGAAACTTAGGAAGGGAGAAGCGGATATATCCAAACCTGATCCTCCAAAATGAGGGTGGCATCAGGATACATAACTTGATCTGTGATCTCGGAAGTACTTCCAGGTGCTGCATACTAAACATACCCAAAGAGTGCTCTGGCAGAGAGCCTAGATCTTGTGGTGTGGAAAAACCGTAATAAGCTGTTGACGATGCATATATGGAGATTGCATATACAAAATTTTCTAAAACTTCTGTAACTCAGCTTCTTCCAGAGCATTGGACACCCCACATGTTTTTTTCTGAATTGTTCCCTCAAAACAAATCATTGTTAAATCCATACATATTTTGCATGCATCTTCATAGGGGAGGAGTAGAACAAGCCCATACACAGCATTTTCAGGTTGAAAGCATCTAACAAGCATCAACTAATTATGCTGTTTAGAATAAAAAGAAGAGGGACTCATCTGCATAGCTATAGACAAGCTAGTTACCCTTGTCTCCCTTTCAGTCAAATGGCATCTAGGCAATACAGACAAGAGTCTAGGGCACTATTCATCTCATCCAAAAGAAGCTACCTAAAGTAGATCAGATGTGTGTAACATTAAAACACCTTTTTCTCCCTCCTGTCTGTAAGGTGAGTCTACTTCCTCTGCCTTAACCATAGGACAATTTAGATATCCAATCCTGACTGGGAACAACTTCATGTTCTATAGCAATTATATTCAGCTCAATTCCATCCAGCCGAGAAAGCAACCATTTCAATAACTTAAATTGCCTGAAGAAGGAATAAGAACCTTCAGATGTACAACAGAATATACCCCAATAAGTATTCACAAGCAATATGTTTTTTTCCTGTTGAATTCAGCAATTGAATATTTGTTGTTCTCACTGTGATTTTTAGTTCTTAAGAGACGTGTTTTCTCAACTCTGCAGGGATTTTGTTCCATGTTAAAAATGATAACCCTAGTTTCTTCAGTCCAAAATACTGATAACAATAACTATTTTAAATGTCTATGAAATGCAATCTGTTTGACAGCAACCTGGTGATCAAAATATCATCCCTTATATATTTTTAACTATACGATCATCATCATCGTTAGCATATTTTTGTCCCATTTAAATATCCTGCATATCTGCTTCTTCTACAAGAAATTGTGTTCATTTGTTAGGGAAAAAAAACCCCTGCCTTACAAAGAGGGATCATGAAGAAGCAGCTGACATGTAAGTTAGTCATACTTCCTTGTGTCTTGTCTCCTAAAGACATTCATGGCCAATCTGCTCATAAAATCCCTAGGCACACTGTTAATAGTGAGCAACACAAAACCTATGGTTGTTAAATCTTTGGCCACACTTCTCCAAGTTTTCAGGTAACAGATATAATATGCTAAACATTAACGATTCTGCAATAAAGAAGAAGAAATAATGAAGAAGAGAAAGCCACTGTCACATAACAATTTGGTAACAGATGATTCAGTGAAGCCTCTTTGAGCTAGGGCTGTACCCAATGCTACAAGGAGCAGCACTATTAGCCATATGGGAGTCTAAGATTTGGAAGGATGGTTGCAAGTACAAACCCACCCCCTCATCTCCTGGCTCCTAAGGGAAAAGGGCAGCAAAGAATCTCAATTCAAATCTTATCCAGTTTTAAAGAATATATCTTCTTTTTTTTTCAGTCTTTGTGTATGAGAGTACAGCATTCACACAGTGAGCCCTCTACTCCCCAGGAGCATGGAAGAAAGAGTGACTCATGACTCAGGATGATGATGCTGCCTTGGCAATGGTGGAGGCTCCCACAGCAAAGTTCAGAGGTGATCCAAAGTCCTTTAATACAATTTAGGGCAACAACCAGATGTCTTAAACTACACAGAGAAGGAGTCATACAAACTAGCAATGAGCTACTTCATTGAGCAAGAGCACTGAACTCTGTGCTGGAAGCATGGAGAGTCCTAAGACTTCCAGCTCTAGGCTGTCACAAAATCTCTCCTTGACAAGACAATTAGCTGGGCTTAGCTCAGTGTGTTGTTATTGTTTACATACAGCCATAGACAGACACATAAACAATGCAGCAAACATTTTCTGTCACGCAACATATTTGTCCTTACATGGCAGTTTACTCCCATACCTTTTCTTAATAGGATTAAAAATGAGGGGGAAAAAAAAAAGTGTGATCTTCAAGGAGATACAAGTTTGGCAGCAAGAAGAAAAGGAGATGAGTAATACTTCTGTTTCTGCTTTTCAGAAGGTTTTATTTGAAAGCTCTGTTGTGCCCAAAGTGTTGACTCACCCATGACACTTTTCAGCATCTACATTTACCCTGAAGCAGAGCAAGCTTCTATAGGGGGAAGTAAAACAAGGTTGCATGGGGGAGCAGTAAGGGGTTCATACAGTTTGTACATGGGAGTATAGGTTGAGGACCTTTATAGAAAATATGCTCATTTTGCAAGAAAATGACAAAGGAAATGGGAAAATTTGCCTTTGACTCTCAGCCTGACAAACTCAAGTCAAAATATGAAAGTCAAAAGAAGTTTATTTTTTTCTGCACATTACTGTTGGCACCAAGGAGCCTGAGAGACAGATTGTCCTTGAGGAGCCCTAGTTTCGTCATAGATATTCAGTGGCCTCTGAGCACCCTGACTGCTCTCTGTGGGTATCACAGGTGTCACCAGCTGTGCTTTAGAATGACACAGAGAGTTGCACTACTGACAGTGGACTAGGAGGGATATGGCTCAGCCTCTTGGTCTGTATTACTTATGAGGGTTAATAAGTTTAAAGATCAGTAACACTATTTTTGTAGCTAAGGTCATCAGATGTAACTCCGAATGCACACAAGCAGCAAAACTGGGGAAGAACTTGTCATTTTACATAGTCTCTTTTCACAGAATCACAGAATCACAGAATCAGCCAGGTTGGAAGTGACCCCCAAGACCACTGAGTCCAACCCTACCATGGTCACTAGACCATGGCACTAAGTGCCACATCCAGTCTCATCTTGTAAACCTCCTGGGATGGTGAATTTTTTCATATGCACATGAATAGAGTTCTGCCTTCTTCCACTCCTATTCTGCGTAATAAATCTGGGTCCACTCTGTGGACTGTAAGCAAAATTGCAGTTTCCACTGGGACAAAGTGATTAGAAGAGTTCAAAAAATGGAGAGCCATTTCTAGGAACTGCTCTGAAAATTTATTTCCAATGATTTGAGCATACTGTGTATAGTTTTTCTCTTTTTATTGTTTGCGCTTAATCATACTTTGTTTTTTGCTGCAATTAGTATTATTTGCATGTAATTCACTAAGTGAGTTGAATGTTGAGATGTTTTCAAGTGCTTCAAGTAAGACAACTCTGAGATTAGAAGTAACTCTAAATAAGAAAAATGCATAGTCCGATCTTGTGGCTGCAAGAGCATATGAGTAATTTGACAGAATATTTGGAAATGTTTTGAAAGATCCAAGTATTTTGGAAGTTTTCTTGAACATAAAATACCATACTGGAAATGTATCTAAATAATGTAAATGTTACTTATCATAGAATCGTAGAATTTAAGGGTTTTAGAAGTAACTCTAAATAAGAAAAATGCATAGTCCGATCTTGTGGCTGCAAGAGCATATGAGTAATTTGACAGAATATTTGGAAATGTTTTGAAAGATCCAAGTATTTTGGAAGTTTTCTTGAACATAAAATACCATACTGGAAATGTATCTAAATAATGTAAATGTTACTTATCATAGAATCGTAGAATTTAAGGGTTGGAATGGACCTTACCTTACA
>NW_008682293.1:29765-84464 GCF_000695815.1 Acanthisitta chloris
TGAACAGCCTCAACTCCCTCAGCCTGTCCTCACAGGGGAGATGCTCCAGTGCTCTTAGCAACTCGATGGCCTCCTCTGGACTTGCTCCAACAGTTCCATGTCCTTCTTATGATGAGGACACCAGAACTTTGTGCAGTATTCCAGGTGGGGTCTTATATCTGCTTTACTTGTCCTATCAAGATTAAAGAGCATTATGACTTCAGCCAACCATTGACAGAGCACAAACAACAAATAATTAAAGCAACCATATCCTGACCAGCAAGTTCTCATAGACTACTTACTAAAAATTTTTCATAACTGCAGAAAACAAAAGTAGTTCTTCTAACAATTCGGCAACCAAGAAGGCAACCAAAATTGCAAACTAAGAGATGAGAAATGAATACCTATATGACATCCAATGTCAAGGCAGCATACACAAAAATGAAAAAATGGGAGGACAAGATCTACAGGTTCAAACTTCCAGAATCCTGTATCTAATACCTACATGTATAGCATGTCAGCTGAATCTTACAACAGTTTAAATGGTCTAGACTGATTTAATAATCACAACTATGAATTGGTTATCCATATATGACAGAGAATATCTAATCCCCTAGACAGAAACATAACCATATTTTATCATTCATTCTGACAGCAGAATTATAATTAATTCACAAAATACAGATTTAAAGGTGGTGAAATGCACACATATATCTGTAGATATATGAAAGGCACTCAGAAAAGAAAATATATTCATGCAGTACAACTAAGCACTAGCAATAAGTGTCTCCCAGGAGCTGTGTGTAAATCTCCTCCTTACTGGAAGCCTAAAATAAGAGGAAAGAGAGGACGAGTGAGTTACCTTTTTTTCATGCCCTTTCCCAGAACACCTGGCAGTGCCCATAGGGACTCAGAGATGAGCAGTCCAAAAGGATGAGACATCCACACAAGGTTCAGCCTCAACTCTGAATGGCGTCATGTGGCACTGTGAAAAATCCCTGCTCCAAATCTCAAGATAGCAGTGCATAGGAAAGTTCTAAGCATCAAATTTCTTCTCGTTAATCCTAGGGAAGTGACCAGCAGCCTGGGGGGGCTGATCTTTGAGTGTACAACTACATTATAGGTCACAATGTCTCTGAACTCACAGTACAGCATTGCTAACCTGCATGACATCAATTGTGCTCTTTGGAAGTAGCTTTCACTGTGCTGCAAGTTGGTTTGTATTTAGAGATGAAACTAGTGTTAGGGGAAAAAATCATGTTTTCTTCCAGTTTCATTTCCTATAACCGCATTGGTCCTCCAATGAAGAGGATGGTGGATAGCAGATAGTCCTGTTCTAGCAGACTGATACCTGGGCAAGTGAGTCTAGCCAGAGAGTTGAAGACATGTAATAATTAAATTATATCCATTTAAATCAGCCTCTCCCCCACCCAAATCAGACAACAAGCCTCAGTTTTTACAGGAAGAGTGAATGTCACTCATGCACAAGAAACAATACCATGTATTACAGTACCCTCTAGTGACTCCTGCCATAGCTGAATTTCAGCTGGCATTCAGCACATCCCAGGATTGATCCCACCATGGCAAAAGTGCAACCCCCAGAGTTCCCCAAGGTCACCCTTGAATGCAGGGAAATCAGTCTCCAGCTTTCTTTCTCAGGTAGAGTAACACTGAGTGTTGAGTGTTCATTCATTTCTTGTTTGCTCCAGGGTTTGACTTTCTTAATTCCAAACACCCAGCTTTTAAAATCAATGTGAGCTAGCAGCTAGACTCTCACTATTCTTTGATCTCACAGTATGAGCTTCCTACACAGCAGGAAGCTGATATTTTTTCATGTCAAAAATCCAGTCATATCTTGGAAGGAAACAAAAATAAGCTTTTTCTTCTCTGCCCCAGTTTTCATCACAAAACCTTTGGCCCCTGTTGCTTTCATAAGATCTTTCCTCCTTGTCTGACACATGAACTGTGGGAAATCTTTCCCAAGTGCAATTAAGCCCTTCCCATCAACCCATTCCAAAAGCTGCTTTGGGTTCAGTGTCCCTCAATTCAAACACTCCCTTCCCCTCCCGTGGGGTTTAGCTCAGGAGCTGGCAAAAAATATTAATATCACCTGAATGGCCTGGCCTTGAAAGGTCATCTTCAAAGGTATTGTAACTCCCTTCTTGACCAGTGTTCTATACAGCAGACTAGAAAGAAAAAGAAACTTCAGCTAGCTTTGTGCATGATTTCCTTACTTTTTAACTGCAGTTCTCTGTTATTCCAGTTTCTTGAAAATAGTCAAAGAAATTTTCTGACTTAGATCACAGCTAACACAAAGAGATTAGTATTAGCAAAGTGAAAGGGTATAATATCTGTAGGGTTCCATATGTGCTATATATTTTCAATAGTTGCAAACTCTACCTGTAACAAGATCTAACTGCTTTGCTCTTCAAAGTTACAGACCCAAGGCTTTGAAACACTTGCCTTTTACTAATGGACCATAAAGCCAGATACAGTTTAGGCAAGAATGTTTTGAGGGGTGAGAGTGAAGGAGAGCTTTCAGGAGAGTTTCAGGCTTCCTTCACAGAAACTTTACATCTCATGGCTGAACAGTTGTTCCTGAAGTCATAGCTGGAAAAAAAATGTGCCTAGCAGGCTGTTAGAGAAGCATAAATGCTTCTTGAATGGATTTATGGATGGATACCTGAGGGGTCAGCACTACATGATGTGGTATTGAGTTATTTTAATCCTTTACTCTGTCCATTTATGCCTTTGGTCCCATTCCCAGAATGGCTGAGTCACCTTTATGAACTTATGGCAGAGAAAGGCAATGACTGGGAAGGGAGAGAAGGGACAATGTTTGAACTCTGAGCTGAGTCTGCTGATGTTATGTCCCTACCATTCCCGGAACTTGCACGGAAAATTTTGTTGAGCCTGTTTTATTTAACACAGCTCCACACACCATCCTCCAGAGCATGGATACAGCATCTCCAAATTCTCCACGTCTCCCAAAATCAGCTGCAGAAGCTTTGCTGAATTTGGGTTTAAGGATGAGCAGACAACAACATGACAGACACCCACCATGACTCAACCTCCATACTAGTCAAACTGAGTAGTCAAATAATACAGTGCAATTCAGCTTAGCAGTTCAAAATAGCACACACTCCTGATTCTCTGGCAAGCTATATCATGTAGGGTATGATATATATTTTCAGCAGTTTCAAAGTGCCAGAAGTTTGGTATTATTTCTCAAACAGGAAATAAATTAATGAAGGATGTGAGAGGTAAATGAAAACATGTCAGAGAATGAAAACATAGTTCAAAAGCTCTTAATAAATTAAAAGTTACAAAAAGCAATTTACAGAGTGTTTTATGTATGTCACTACGATGAGGTTTTATTGGTGTGATATCATAATTTGGCTGTCTCTGATCCCTCTCTTGGCAGCAATAGCTCCAAAGACATTATGTGCTGATCATGCCAGCTCAGACAGCTGAATGCCAGAGGTCTGCTTTATTTGGGCAGTAATCAACAGGACTTGTAGGTTTACCTAAGAACTTCCACATCAGCTCTCCAAGCACCACATCTTGGGGTCTTTCTTGTTTGACTTTAGTAATTGATTTTGTGCAAAGAAACTTAGGAAAGTTGTCAGGATTTGCTGCCCAATTTGTATGGTTTTCAGTTGCCTCCCAAACTTCCCATGGAATTATCTGTGTTTACAAATGTTCTCCAGATTTTACTTTGAACTTTCTCCCCTCCTCCTGCCCTTAAAGATAAATGAATTCCTAAACATGTTTATACTTGCAAATTCGTAGATTTATACACTTCATGCCACTTTAAACCCTACGAAACTAATTTGAAGTCATGTCAGACCGTCTACCCACAGTAAAATGTACTAGACAAGCCAGTTGATCAGATATAGAAAGGACTCTGGGTGTTTTTCTGTCTAGCCTCCATGAATTTAGAGTCCTATTTTCATAAAAATAATTTTGTTCTCTTTAATTCCTTTGTGATTAAGTTAATTCACAAATAACATTGGTTCTTAGAGAATCATTAGTGTAAAGCAGAGCAGACAATGCTTTTAATTAGGGCTTTTCATACCTCCTCTATCCATTTGGTAATAAAATTACTTCTGTATTCATTGATTAGTTATTTTCATTTACACAGCAATAAGTGCTGATATACAGTGGCCATAAAACGTCTTTGTTAAACAATTTTTGAAGCACAACTGATATCTATTTCCTGCAGAAATGGAAGAGGTTTTGTTTAAAAGCTTTCTGATGTATGTGCTGTAGCTCCTGACAATCATTCTCACTGGAACATAATAGTGAATCTTAAGGAACCAAGTGAATTCTAAGGAGCCTAAATGTATTTCATCTTATTTTTTTTTTCCACTACAAATTTTCAGATTGCTAAAGAAATATGTAGGTTCTTTGGATGTCTTAATATTGTGCATCAAACTTTGCTGTACAAAGAGAGTCTTCGATTGCTTATCTACTGAAACCTAAGACAAGTTCTGTGTTCCTGATTTTATTTACACTTCTGTTAGTTTTTGACACAAAGAAATAAATTAAAATGTTTCAGCTTACTAAAGTGATCAGTCATTCCAAATAGTTGTTGGGGAGCTTTGTCACATTTGATCATAGCTTTAATATTAGCAATCATTTCTGAATGCTTCTCCAGCACCACACATTTACTAGTAACTAAGAGAATACAAGGATTAGTGAAATATTCTCCAATGGTATCTCCAATCCCATGGTAAAGCACAGGGCAGAGTGGTTAACATATGCGGGAAAATAATGACCATTACTACTGTGCTATTCCGTTTTCTTTTCCTTATCAATTGATGAAGTGTCAATCATTTAGAAATTTCTGAAGCCAGATACATGTTTCCAATTGCATTTATTTAGTTTATTTTTTTTGCTCAAAAACCAGCCAGAAAACAAAAAAAATATATTTTTCTCCCCAACTAAAAACAACCTCATTGAGGCATTTATTTTTACAAGTTACAGCACTCTGACACAGATAAATCATTAAGTGAATGTCACCCATTCTGCTCATTGAATGAGGCCAACATCCTCTGGGAAGAAAAAAGCAAAATAACATGCAATCATGTGGTCACAGGCTGCATATTTGGGACATTTTGCAACTCTGGAATATTTGATTTTTGAAGAATTACCAATTCCTTAAGACAGTTTTTACATGCCGTGTTTATAACTCTGTTTCCACCCTTTTCCTTTTTCTCACCTTTTGCCTCTCATAGCTGTTGTTTACATCTGCCACAGGGCTGAAATTTCTTAGGGCAGGAAATGCACCTGCCTGAAAGTCTGGTTGGACGAAGCCTTGAGCAACCTGCACTGCTGGGAGGTGTCCCTGCCCATGGCAGAGGCTGGGGCTGGATGATCTGTAAGGTCCATTCCAACCCCTAAAATTCCATGATTCCGTGAACAGGTAAAAGAAGGCTAACTCACATTCTCATTTTCATCCATAAAAGGACATTATTTTAGGAAAGAAGAGACATAGGAAAGCATACTCTTAAGGAAAATATTCTTTTTATGTTCAAAAAATTCTGACCCCCTGATTTCATGGCTGTGCTTGCTAGATGTTCTACAGATTTTCTATATTTGGCAAGCAAAATTAACCATGTTATTTCTTCCGTTGCGTTTCATATTGCTAGTGTAACTTGACCTAAAGAAGTCAGCAAACTGATGGAAACAAATTCTCGGATATAAGGAAGAGTCAGATTGAAGTTTTCTGGAGTATATAAGCAGTAATAGTACCCACTCTCCCCAATCCTTTGCATTTGGGAAGACTATATTAGGCATATACCAAGTATAGAATATGCTGAGAATATGCCTAGTTACTGTCAAGGTGAACTTTGCACTGAGCCCTCAGGAAAGTTTCAACCCAAACAATGATAATCAACAGAGATAGTGACAAATGGAGAGGAAGTGGGGAAGAATAGTGACATTTGGTGCTGAACCATATGTGCGTGGTTTGAAAGACATGACTGAATTGTTTTTGGTGCTCTATTATTCTGACATTTAGAATGAGGCAAGTTTCCATTTCCATTAATGTACTGCCAACTCAAAGGGGAACTGTCGCAAATTTGAGACTAAAGAAAGCTGTTCCTCAAACTTCTCTTGAGCATAATCAATGCCCTTGCTAAGCAACAGAGTAGTGTCATGGTGAAAACTCTAAATTATTATTATGCTTTCTGCCTGTTGAATGCAGGTTTTATACCTTCAGATGATACGACATAAGCTGCTTTGACAAAAGACCATGAATTGATGTATGAATGGAGAACCACCAATGCAAAGGAACTCTGTTGACCAAGATTTTCTGGTTGCTAACCTGGCAAATATAGACATCAAGAAAGCAATCCAGCCTTAGGTCTAGGATGGTCAGGTGAAAGAACCCAAGAGCCTGAAACCTTTACAAATTGTATCTAAAACCAAAACCTGTTTGCAGGAAAAGTACAATGATTATCAGCTTCCTTTGCTGCTTTTTAAAGTAGCTGCCTACCTTTATCCAAAGATTTAAAAACGGAGAGGAAGGAGAGAGAGAGGGGAGAGGCTGAAGGTAGCACAAGGTGATTCAGGATCTGGCCAGGAGGCTCTGGACTCATAGATTTTTCCCTCTTTGAAACAGTTCCTGAACGCTGAAATTTCCATCTGGAAGCAGCAGTTTAGCAGCTTTACAAACAACTTGAATTCACAGGAATCTCCTGACGTTGTGTGATGACAGATAAGCACAATGCTAGTGACATCACTCAGAGAGCAAAACCGAAGGGATGATTTTTCTCAGAATCATCCATGTGAGATTTCTTCCCTAATGAGTGTTTCCTTCTTGTAACTACTTAATCTCTGAAACTTCAGTGGTAGTTGCTCAATTCCATTCTCTCTAGGAGGCAGTGGCTCTTCTTAAGTAACAAAAAAATCAGACTGTCAGTTCATTGCCATACTGATTGCATGTAAAGTTATTATTGTTTGCTTGGCAGGAGTTTGGGGTTGGTTTTTTTGTTCAACCTGGCAGCAGCTTAAGAAAGTCTCGGGGTGATGAACCCCAGTTCTATGTAGCAGCCATGAAACTCAGTTTGCCATTTCACCTAGGAATAGCAAAAAAGCAAACGCACCAAGCTCTGTGCCCTGTTTTTCCCACTGAAGAGTGTTGAATCACAATCCCAGGCCAATCCTACTTCCCAGCTCCTCTTGGTACTCATTCCTGGAACTCTCCCTCAACTACTCAGAAATGAATTTCTTTGCTTGCTTCACAAATTCCCTTATGACAACAGAGGGCCTCGGTGCCATCCTGTGCATTTTTTCTTTTCAGTTTGGACCAACTTTCTCATTTTTTTATCAACTTGCATCTTGCAGTCCTTGTTTTGGTATTTTTCCATTCTGCTAGTATTTTAAAAAAAAAAAAAAAAAGATAAGGAAATGCATAGGGGTGAACACAGCATGTATACACCCTGATTTTCTATAAAAAATATTTTTTTGCTAAACAGGTGCCAGAACTGGCAGTCATGACATCTGAAGTTCTTCATTCACCCACACAGCAAGTGATAAAAAGATCAAATTCTCTGTAATAATGAAGTGCAAGCTCCCTCTAAGCATCTCTCCTTTTGGCCTCAATATTGGACCAAATGGAAGAAACAGATCATACCATGAATGAGAGCTAAGAATAACCAGTAGACACGTCAATGAGGCATAGTTTGAGTATAAATCACATCATTCACCTTACAAGGAATCATAGAACCATAGAAGGCTTTTGGTTGAAAGGAACCTTAAAAATCACCTACTTCCAACCTCTCTGCTATGGGCAGGGACACCTTCCATTAGAACAGGTTTCTCGCAGCCCTGTCCAACCTGGGCTTGAACACTTCCAGGGATGAGACATCCACAGCTTTACTGTGCAACCTGTTCCAGGTCCTCACCACCCTCAGAGTAGATAATATTTTCCTAAGATCTAACCTAAACTTACTATCTTTCAATTTAAAGCCATTCCCCCTTGTCCTATTACTACATGCCCTTGTAAAAGGCCCCTCTCCAGCTCTCTTGTAGCCCCTTTAAGTATTGGAAGTGCTATAAGGTCTCTTTGGAACCTTCTCTTCTCCAGGCTAACAACCCTAGCTCTTTCAGCCTGTCACAAGAGCACAAGCACAATTCCTAGAAGTGCTGAAGATTTTTGAACGCAGCATTGGATTTAACTCTCTTTAGAGACTGGGTAAACCACAAATAAGGACTAAAAAATTCTCATGTGAGGTAGGGGAATAAACAAAACCTAGAAAGCAGGAAAAATGAACAAGGAAATTAATAAAGACAGACAATCTAGTGGTCTGTCTGCAATGACTACCTCAGGTAATGATGCCTTCTGAGGAAATAAGCTGAAACTCCTATGCCATTTGACATAAGAAGTCAAGAAACCTTGCTCTGGAGCAGTTTCTCATAGTTCTCATTCTGCTCTGCATTTCACTTGCTGCCATTTGGCCCACAGAAACCACCCACTGAACATTTGTCTTTGAAGTGCACCACCTTCCCCTATATAGCATGAGTGACTTCTTGGGTCTCTCTCAATTTGCCACAGACAGCTTCTGAAATCTCTAAATTGTGAGTTACTTCTTTTATTTTGTTTTAATTATTTTTTTTATTTTTTGTGTGTGGAATTCTTGCAGCATCTTACATTCAGCAACCTTAGAGGGAAAGAACCACTGACTTGGGTTACCCAAGCAAGACCAGGCCAAGAGTGGACGTGATGGTCATGTACAAAGCCTCACAGTACAACTAACCTCCACCCAATCCACTGCATAACTGTAGACATTCACTACCCAAGATTTCCATTTAAAATCTTTTTTTTTCCTTTCATGCATTTGATTCACTATGTACAAAACATTGGAGAATTATGTAGGATTACTGTTTTTTGCATCTCACAGTATACACTTTGACTCTCTGGAAAGTTTTCTCAGTCACGTAAGTCCAGTAATTTCTTTGCATGAAGGTTATTGTATTTTATATTCAGTATTTCTATTATTAGTGTCCCAGTCAAACAGTTTTCTTGCATTTGGCTGCAAGTTATTATTGTATTATTTGATAAATCACTCATAAATCCTTGGAGTTTTGTTTATGCTCTCTTTCCAGCATGAAAACATTTGTTGTTGAATTTAGAGCTATAAAGACCAGAGATTCCACATGAAAAAAAGATTACAGGCATGTATTTCTGCCATTCTTAGGAACATAGCTGCTAACTATTTTTTTACTGGATTCTAGAGAAAATTGGCCCTTTTTTTAAAAAAGAAAGTCCTTTCTGCCCATGCCTACTGTTTGGGTTGTCATTTGAGATAGCTTGTGGACTGTGCTAACTTCAATATAGTTTGGATGAATTCATAGCACTGAATATTCATACGGCGTATGATACAGACACTGAACCCAATTTAGTAAATGAATACTTGTAATTTCACCAAAGCCCCTCTGAGAGATTATTATGCAGATTTATGAAGGAATATTGCTGAAGCAATTCTTGGCTGTGTTTTCAGTCACTGAGGACTTAAAGTATGTAAACCTAAAATAATTTCAGACTTATTTACTGTCATTGCTTTCATCTTCTGAACCTTTCTGACATTATTTCTCTCACTGGTTTGTATCCAGAATCCCCTCTGCTATCCTTGCCCTTGAGCAAAGAGTCAGTGTGAGAACACCTACAAATGTTGCCAAGTTACTCCCAACAATATCCTTGCTGCCATAGTGCCAGCAATCTGTTCTAATCCTGCTGCTGCAAAATTGTGTTACAGGCAGAGGGATGTGTGGACTGTCATGTGGGTAGAATCACTCACCTGGAAATACAGAGACCCACACACAACTAGATGGTGAGCAGACTTTCACATCACTCCAATATGTTGATGACCTCACTATTTTGGGACCATTGATCTCATAAAGGAAGGAATCGATGACCATTGATCTCATAAAGGAAGGAATCATCAGGCTGAGGAATGATGGAGGTACTTGACCCAATAGTATTACTATAGTTCTTTGAAATTCAGCAAGTGTGCTGTAAGTTGTTCTCTGTGATGCTGATTTTATGAGCAGCATCTTTTTTAGTGTCACAGACCCACGTATCTTTGCAACAGCATCCCATATCCACCGTAACACCTTCAACTTCATCCCTCTGTGTGTCAGAAAGAAAATTCACCACGAATATCTCTTAAAATAACATTCTGTTCTCTGACATTGCTACTAAAAATAATAGTTAAAAAAATACGGATCGGTACCCCTCACTCTAGTCAATGCTACCTCTCCTACTCCACTCATTAAGGGAATTAGTCACTGCTGGGCTCTCTTAGTTTGCTAATGGGCAAGGAGCCAAATCCTGAATCCTTACATTGCGTCACTCCTTCCTCAGCCGTTGGAGTCCTACATCACTCGAGATGAGGTGAAACATGGATAAAGGTTTTTGGGATGTGGCCCACCGGCTTCAGAAGGCTACAGCAACAGTTAAATTTTAGCATACTGTAAATACCACAGTTCTTCTGTTACATTTCTTGGTATACAGTGTAGTAACATATGCTCCATGGAAGTGAATCGTAAAGGCCAACTTCTGTGCTTGGATCCAGATCTCCCTGACTTGAGAGAGACTGAAAAGCAAGGGAGCCTGGTGACACCTGCAAGCAGCAAGTAACCATGGCAAAGGCTCCATGCAGGGGGTGGAGGGAAAGATCAGCAGACAATTCCCGAAGGTTTCTCATGCTTCATGTATATGGTCACCCTGTGACTTGCTTCAGCCAAGTTTTGTTTGGTGAACATGAGCATGTCCATCTTGAACTTCTTTTTGCAAACTAATATGTGTTAGAGCAAGGTAAATGAATCCTACAGGCCAAAAAGCTAGAAAATCTGCATGTCAGAGAGACATAGCAACGAAAGAGGGGAACTGGAGAAAGATGATGAGAAAAACACCTATTTTTCTTTTTTTCATTCTATTTTTAAATTATACAATAGTTTATAAATTTATTTCAAAAGGTTTTCCTATTTCATCCTTCTCTATATTTTTTCTTGCTTTTCTTTTTTTTTCCCTGGATTCTCTTTCTAACTTGGGTTCTTCATTCTCTAATCCTCTGTCTTTTTCTCCTTGTTCCTCTGTGCTTGATTGACTGTCAAGTTAGATATGGGAAGAGGGAACTACCTTTAAAAATGTCAAAGAGTAGCTGCGAAAAGACACATATTTGCACACTTTACAGGAAACATGCTCAACTTGACACAGATAGAATCCAAGATAGTGAGGTACAGAAAAGTAATTAAAGAAATCCTCCTCCTTTCTCTTCTGCAGTCACTAAACTATCACTAGCACAAGCAAAGTATGATTGAAACTTAAGGATGGGTCCAACCAGTCAGCTCTGCATGAGTGAAAATAACACAATTCAAGTCACAGATTTTGGAGAGCAATTCATGTCTGTAATTGACTCAACTAGACCAATGAATTGCATGTGGCTTAAGGAAGATTTTCTCATTGTCATAAAATTCCCCTTCACTTGCTGCACTCCCTCAATAGTGTCAATAAGCACCTTAATGCCAGGAAGTGATGATGTTGTTCCACAAAACATCAACCCAGTCTTCTCTTGGGAGCCCTTTCTAACAGCCATCTCAGATACCAAACCAAGGCTTGCAACCTCTGATGGTGCCTTGCAACATCTGCCTGTGCCTAACTCACAATCAGCTTGACTTGAGGATCATTATTTAGGGGTGATAATAATGAGTTTGATGTGGTTCTCTCAGATAGTCCATAACCATCACTCTGTGTACCAGCTGCAGGTGCCAAATACCATTTTTCAGCATTTGGAAAGCTGGGCATGGTGGGCAGAGATAATTAAAAAATACGTAAAGAATTTCAGTAGAGTGACAATATATTTTGCCTATAAATAGTGCAGTATTTTCAAAAAGGGCGATGAAACTTCTGAAATGTAATACTCCTAAGTAGTAATGAGAAGTTTGCATGTTATTCTTTCATTTATAGCAAAGGTCATGTTATAGGAGTGCCAATCTTTTAACTCCCAGTACAACCTGCTTTCCTGCTGCTGTTCCAGTGGACCATGGATATGGTTGAAAATTTCTTCTGCTCCTCTAGAAATGTACAGAGGAAAGTATTAAGCTTATACACCGGCTTAAAATTTGGGGAGATATTAATTCTTACATGACATTACTCTTGGAACAAACCACTAAGTTACATTGGAGTCAGGACAGTCTACACAGTTGTAAGCCAACACTTAGCTCCCTCCATCATCTTTCAGCAAGTCAAATGACTTCACTGTATGTGGTTTCTGACCTGGGCCAGAGCTGAACTAGATGATAGTCCTTAGAGCTGCAGTATACAGTCGGTCAGCAACACCAGCCACACTTCCCAGAGAACCTGCTTGGAATACAAGGCATAGTCCACGTTTTACTGACTCCTAGGAAGGTCGGTATACTCCAGCTCTGGAGCTGCTTTTTGCTTCAGCAAAGAATAAAGGAAAATTGTTGATAATGTTCTCAGAGTGAAGGATATATTTGGTTTAAACATGTCTACAATAGGAGATAGCAAAGGACTAAATTCCAGATGCAGCACATTTGCAGTATCTACAAAATGACGACCACACGATGCCCCCAGTCATTCACTCAGCCCAATGCAGTAAACTACAAGAGGGCACAGACTCAAGCTCTGCCAGGGGAGGGTTAGGTTGGATATTAGGAAGAGATTTTTGACAGAGAGAGTGCTCAGGCATTGGAATGTGCTGCCCAGGGAGGTGGTGGATTCGCCATCCCTGGAGGTTTTCAAGCTGAGACTGGATGTGGCACTTAGTGCCATGGGCTAGTGACCATGGTAGGGTTGGACTTGATGGTCTTGGAGGTCTCTTCCTACCTGGTTGATTCTACGATTCTATAATTCTATGATCCAAAGTCTACTTTCCTTTTGACATTAATTTCTATACAGTGATCCCCTTAATTTCAGAGTTCATTTATCCACCAAAGCAGAACAAATCTCCTGCTCTTCAGTCAAAGCCAATCTTTTTACACTGTACATAAAGCTTGACTGTATTGTCTGACATTTAGCTTGTCTCTAGACAGCATATCCCCAAAGCATGTATTATTTCAGGTAGTTACAGCAATGACAAACTATAGAACATCAGCTGTACTTTTTAATTTGAAGGAGGTGCTTCTGTAATGAAGACAAGAGATTGAATATAGCACAGCAGTTTTGTGTCTAACAAGTAGCTTCATTTTTGTGAAGGAAAAAAATATCTTTAAGTTTTAAAAACCAAGTCTGAGGCATCCTAAGCAAAATCTGTTACTATGGATTTCTTGGCAGTGTTTGTAATATAAATGTAGTTTTCCTTTTGTTCAAATGACCAAAAAATTGGATGCAAGTATACTTTTAGATACAAAAGGTGCAGTCAGAGTCTTGCCTGGATTGTATAATACCCCCTAAGATCTGCTGCAAGTTCCAAGTGAGGTTTTTTAAAACCTTTTCCTTCTGTTTGTACTAATTTTCTCTCACAAATAGCATGTTTCCTCATGCAAGTGCACAAGGCTCTAGAGCATGCAAGCCTGATGCTCGCTCCTCGCCATGAAAATTTGAGAGTGTAGAAAAATAAATCAGTTACTCAAGAATTTCTGAAAAGTGGGAAAAAAGTGATGTGAGTACAGCTGCAGGAAATTCATTTCATAATCTGAATAGCTGCTCAAGATTTTTTAATAATAACCACCTAGTTTTAATGGGGACATTTTCATATTGCTCATTCTATATTCCTGAATAACCATCTGATACTTTGTTGGAAGCACTGGCAATATCATTTAAATGAAGCAGAACTGTTCATTCTCCTTCTTTTCCACCTCAACAAGATTTGCCTTTTTTGACTCTGAAAAACCCATACCCTTCTGCTTGTCAGTGCTCTCAAAACACTGTGGGAAGATATTCACCAAGTCCCAAGTACACCTTACTGCCCTGCTAACTCCATCCATCATCATTCCCTCTCCAATATCAATCTTCTCATGTCTCTGCTTGCACTCAGCACCAGAAGCAGCTTCGAGAAGGTGACCCACATGACTCCCATCTTAAGTTATCTGCTGTGGTCCCAGAAGTGATTCATGATCATATCAAATCTATCTCCCTGGTGCTGTTTTGTCCTTAAGGCTTCGGCAATTGCAGAGACTGACTAGAGACTCCAATCAACCATCTGGTGTCTGCCAACTGGAGTGTCTAGTCAGGTTACACTGAACACAGAGAGAAATGTGCTTTGTATTTGGATCGTTAATATGCTCATCCCTTCCCATGGGCCAAGCAAAATATGTAGTGGTTGAAGCTCTAAAAGGCTGGGATGGCTGCAGAAGAAAACCTTACGTTTCCACAGAAAATTTAAAGCCAGCTTTAAAGCTTGACTGCATGGAAGGACTTGTGTAACATACACAGCAGCTCTGTACTGGCAAAGGGTAGATTTATTAAGTGATGGGATGTTTTCCATCAGTTCCTTCTACAATTCTGGTTTTTTAATCATAATTTGCCTATTTATATGTGATTACAATGCTGTTAAGGGACCTCATTTTTTACTTTAAACTCTGCTTGTCCTCTAAATAAAAAAGAGGAAATACTAGAAACCTGAAAAACTCATTATATGCCTTTTGCCAACTATTTTTCAGAGCAGGCTGCATCAATCTGTGCTTTGCATAGACTGTTTTACTCCATGTATTTTGAGATGAGCCTTCCCCCCTAGATCTCTCCCTGTCTTTTCCTTTCTCCTCTCCCAAGGATACTACACAACTGGAAATACAAATGCTTTGGCCAGACCTGGTCTTACCACATTACTGTCACATGAAAAGCCCTATTAGTTTTAAGCCCTTAATAATAAGCTTCTTACTCAGCTGGTTTCCTTCTACCATGACAAGTTTTATCATGGGCTTGCACAATCACAGCAGCCAAGTGCCTGAAGTAGCCATTTGGGGAATTATTTTTCAAAGGTGGCAAGAGGATCTGCCTTGGCACTGTGTATTTCTAGGCAGAGGGCACGTTGTCCATAGCATGTTGGCACCTCAGTGTCCCATCCTCAGACACGAGAAGCAGTCACTGTGTCCTTGAAGAGTGATTTTCATAATACCACTCACTGCTGAATTATGTGCATCAGCTGTTCACAGATTGATTTGATGGGTAGTATCACCCACGGTCTTGAAACTGGCCAGGAAAGTGCTGTGGGATTTGCATCATTTTCCCTGATTTCAATAGGAACCATAAACTGGCACTAAATTCACTACTTTGTTTCTAGAAACTAAAAGAGCAGACACCAGGCAGTTGCCCTGCAGGAGGCAGCAAGTTGGCCATGGAGCCATCTGAATTAAATCAGAGGGAGAGCCAGGCTGGCCACAGCAGTGCTGATCAGCCTGTGCAGAGTGGTGGTGGTGTCTGCCAAAGTGCATCTTCACCTGTAGCCCCCAGCCAGCCCCTTTCCCTGGGCACAGTGGAGCACCAGGGAAGCTACAGGCTGTGGAGGGATTTCCCTGCATGCTCACCAACTTTCCAGCCTCCCACGGCTGAGGCTGAGTCCTGTCCTTCAACCCAGCCTGACCCTGATGACCAGAACTCAGCCCTTAAGGCAGCAGGATCTGATAAGCAGCCAAGGTTTAAATACCTGCTTGAACTGCTACAGAGCAAGGCTTTGAGCCTGCAGCTCCCCAGCCCCAGGGGAGCACCTCGTTTACCTGCCTGCTCTCCATTCTGCCTCCCTCCCTGCCCCCAGCTGAGATCTGAAATTTCATCCAGCACCTGACAAGCCTTCCCAATCAGAATGTTGTTGAACGTGTGAGTGCCTGGCATGAGATGTGGCCTGAAAAATGTGCTTTCCCTCAGAAGCTGGAGTTTTATACAATTACTTGCCCAGTCCTACTCAGGTTTAAGACCACAGTTAAAGCTGAGATTCCTGTTTATATCTGTTATTCAACACTTATTAATCAGCTCTGCCTTTTGCATTCCTCAAATAAGGAATATCTCTGCCTGTCAGAAAATGTAGCCCAGTGGAGGAACAAGAATAAACAATTTCTCATCAGAATATGAAGGGAAAACAGAGCAGTTTTTTCTGTTCTATGTGATACCACACAAATTCTCCTTTAGGACATACAGATGTGGACAGAGACTGAAGTTTTGGCTTGGATCTTATTTTTGCTTACTCAGGTTGCCTGTGTCTTTTAAGGAAAAATACCTGCAGTGAAGTCCAGCTAGAAAAAAAAAAGAAAGCAACTACGATTTTATGACTGAGCACAGAAAATCATAGGAAATCAAGCCCTTAACTTCTGAGGGCAAGCTCCTCAACACCAGCAGGTTGAGATCAGTTTATCAGACCTCTTCACTTGCCCAGGGCTGCCCAGAGTGCAGCTTTGTCTAAATACAACCCCCCAAAAACAACTCCAACAATAATAAATCCTGGGGAGGCAGTTCAGGCTATATTTACTATATACCATCTGCACTGAGCCCAGAGAGACATTATGTTCCACATTCCCTGTCTGTACTATGGAGAGCTTTTCTGATGTGTAAACCATCATTTATCTTGTCTTTGATTCCCTTCATGTGACCTTTTCCAGAGCATGGCAGTATAACATCCAGGCTGTGGCAGGCTCCGAGACCATTTGAGGACAGGCCTCATAAAGCCTGACTTTAACATTAATCGATCACTTTATTAGGGAAGTAAATCAAAGCACTTCAACTGGTCTTTGGGGAGTTGAAGGTCAAACAGGGAAAAAAACAAACTTTCTTCTGGGAAGAACACAGAAAATTCTTCCAGCCCCATCCCTTTGTTCTCTGCCTCCGAGGCGTGACAAAAGCACGTACTGCACACAGCAGTTAGGGAAGCACGCAAGCAAACATACATCCATATACACAAAGTGTTTGTCTGCATCTCATTGCCTCTTCAGCTCTTTCCTCCAAACGGTTTTGCAAACTCTTCTTTCATGTCCCAGAAAGCAGAGGCCGGAGAGGGAGGACTGGTCAAGATGAGAATATGGACACTTGTCTTCCAGGCAGCTTAGCTGGAGACGGAGAAGAAAGGAGAACCAAGTGGTGCAGAGGAAGGTTCTAGAAGATCTGATCTTTATTCATCGTTGTCCCATGCTGTGCTTTCACTGATATATTTTGAGCAGTGCAGAAGGACCTTCACACCTGTGTTCACAGAGGTTGCAGGAGCACAGGTGCAGCTGTAACTGCATGTGAATGTATAATATTTTCAGAGAGTGAATTCAGATTGAAGACATTTCACGAATAAAATCTGCAACTTCAGTCCTCCTTCGCTCTGCGAGGCTGGATAAACTGAAACCAAACATTGCTTCTTGCTGCCTTGGAGCTAGCCCAGAGGGATATCACTCCCCATCACAGCTGAGCTTCTCTGTGCACCCCAGACATGAGTGGCCTCAGTGCTGTAACACTCTGTATCTTGGACTAAAACTGTAAGGCTTGAAAAGGCACCACGAGACTGAGTGACAGAGCTGTGTGAGGAGGAGAGCCAAGCAGAAAGCTGCTGCTTCACTGCGTGCCGAGCTCAGGGCGATGCTGCTGCCCAGGACTTGCTGCAGTGCCCAGGGTTTGCCCACACCCCCCACCTGCAGGAAACACCTCCTCTGCTTGGCAAGCACCCGTGAAACTCTGAAAAACCTTCCCACACTGGCAGTGGGACAGAGATGCAAGGGCAGCTGCAGGGGTGAGAATGTCCCCTGAGCGTGACAGGGAGCTGTCTGCCAGCCAAGGACACACGAGCAGATCTCAGCATCACCTTGGACGAGTCTCTAATTTCTGGGCCTCAATTTTCCCTTGCTGAAACAGGGAATATCAAATGTGGGGTTGTTTTCTTTTTTCCCGTTTTACCTGTTTCATTTCTTTTGTTTGTTTTAAAGAACAAAGTCTGCACTGACTTTTTGCCTTTAACCTTGCATTCTTCAAGCCCTGTGATCTGTGGTTGAAGTGTTTCCTTGACCTGTTTTGGTTTTTGACTTACCTTGGATTTTTCAGGGTTTTACAAACAGACAGGCACACCCAAATGACACAGGAGGGTGTTGGTCAGTAACAAACTTTCTAGTCAGGGGAACCTGCCGGTTGAATTTACTTCTTTGTAAGGCATTTTTTAAACGCAGCAATTTGCTGACGTAGTGAATAATACAAGCACAAACACTGATCAGCTTTTCCTTATTGTATTTAGGATGCTGAAAAGTGTGTCAGTCACTTTAAATAGCACATGTGAAGACATTGTCCCTGTCCTAAACCGTCCAAAATTAAATGTAGACATGCAGTGACACAGGAGGGTAATGAATCACTGGAAGAAGGCAAGGGTAGGAGAATCAAAGGCTACAAAATAAGATGATGACACCAATCAGCTGTGGAATGTTCTTATCTTGGCCTCTCCATTAGACACATAATAAATAAGTTTATGTAAATGAGATTATGCCAACGGTTGACTCACAGACAAGGTAACCACTCAGGAAAAAAATGTTCGTGTGAAGGAAGTGGTTCCCAGCCCCAGGAAGCAAGACACAAGTGTTTATGGGTGAAGTGACAAATAGACTGTTGTAAGCAAAGCTGTGAATGGAGTGGGAAATGTGGGTGAATTTATGATAGATCACAGGCAGAAAAGCAGGCAAAGAAGAATTATATAGAATATATGTATCTATTGTATCTATTAATGGAAGGCCAAGGAAGGAAAAGAGAACTGTCACTTTGAAATATAATACGTTTCAAGGAGTTATGTTTTCTTATTTTTTAGTGATTTCATCTCTTTTTCTTCTAGGCAGTGAATCATCTGAAAAGAACAGGGAAAGCTGACTGCACTATTAATTAGAAGAAAATTGAAATGTAAAGTGCTATCAAGTACACAGCACTAAAAATCTAGTATAAGTATACATATTTCCACATTTCTGTCAATTACAGCAGGATTAAAAGTAAGAAAAATCACCAAAACCCCCACATGTTTTCAGTATCACACTGACCCTGTTAGGCCTGAAGTGCTAGGAAAAGGAATCGACTCAAAGATAGCATAATGCTGCCAGTCAGTGCAAGAAAGGTCATTTTTCTGAAGAAATCTCTGAAATTTAGCCAGGTTGATTGAGCAGCATAACATGGATCACCAGGTTCAAGAACAAGACTATGTGAGCAGTCACAGAGTGGTAACTATTACTATAACCACAGACAAAATGGAAAGCTGAGGCTGCCCTAGAAACTATGAGTTCTTAGGTATGGTCATTTCTGATGGGAAACATCCACAGCATCACAGGTTGGCTCCCATTCTAAAATGAGTATAGGAAATACAGTGTCCACTTGGAATAAAGCAAGGGGGCAGCTCCAAACATCACAGCTGATCCTTGTATCAAGACAAGCTCAATAGGACACTTCAGGTCCAAGTCTTCCCTCACTTCTAGCAGGAACATCAGTCTGAATTTGAATGCTGTGGCTGAGGCCCGTATCTCTTAAAAGGTTTTCTGGTTTGGTTTGGACAGGCATCCAAATCCCAAACGATCCAAACCTCTGGGATACGCCCAATTAAGCTGGAAATATTTATAGCAGGACTTCCTGAAAAATCTTGGTGCTTTCTGATGCTTAGTAGGTCAAGGAAACAGAGGACTGAATATTCAGATATTTCCATCCCACTGACAACTGCAAATTCATGAGTCCAAGTAAGAGGCAAAAAAATATGGAAGGTTTTGTCTGAACTGTCTCAAATCTCAGCAAAAGTTTCTGCTGGTTTTGCTTTGAGTATTCAAGTGAAGACTTATTATTTCATCCCAACAGAGTCCTACAGTATGTTAACAGTCAGTCAGTGTTGGAGAGCTTCCCTTTGTATTCACATGTGAATGTAAATAATTCCAATAATTTCCCCAGACACAAATTCCAGTTAATGGTTTGTTTCTAACTGTAATGTTTGTGCACATTCCCTCCCCAACATGCCGTTTCAATGATATAAGATTATTCTTTTTTAATCTTCTTGCAAACTGACAATTAAAATAGATTCCCAGGTTAAAAAACAAAAAAAAAAAGGCCCAAATTTTTGCATCAAGATTCCCATCTGAAACAGTCCTCTCTACCTGAAAGTTATAAATATGCATCTGGCTGGCTGAGCTGAAACCTGCTCAGCATTCAGTGTGTAGTTTGCTCCTGACGGGGCTGTTCTATCAAGACAGACATTTATTTTGTCTAACCACTCACAGTCCTGACTCCTCACATTTCAGTGTCCCCCAGACTGCTGGAGGCCAAAGCCTGAACTTACTGCTAAAATTTTTAGAAGGTAAGTTATCATGAATTTGCATTTAGGTGTTCAACTGAATTACTGGCTACGACTCCTAAGAGTGTTTGCAATCTTTATATAGCTGATGTGTGACAAAACATCCCTTTTTTACATGCTGCTCTTTTACAGTTGTTAAAATGATTCTGATTTACTGGGTGAAGCTTAATGAGAAAATTTCACTCACTTTAGGGCATAGATTCTTACAAAAACAGAGAGATTTATTAAAATACTAGTGCTGGAATACTGCACACAGTTCTGGTGTCCTCAACATAAGAAGGACATGGAAGTGTTGGAGCAAGTCCAGAGGAGACCACGAAGTTGTTAAGAGGACTGGAGCATCTCCCCTGTGAGGACAGGCTGAGGGAGTTGGGGCTGTTGAGCCTGGAGAAGAGAAGGTTGTGTGGAGACCTCAGAGCAACTTTTCAATATCTGAAGGGTCTACAAGGGAGCTGGAGAGGGACTCTGTGTTAGGAAGCGCAATGATAGGACAAGGGATAATGGGTTCAAACCGAAGAAGGGAAAGTCTAGGTTAGATGTGAGAAAAATGTTTGTTACTCTAATGGTGGTGAGACCCTGGCCCAGGTTGCCCAGGGAGGCTGTGGCTGCCCCAACCCTGGCAGTGTTCAAGGCCAGGCTGGATGAGCCTTGAGCAACCTGATCTGGTGAAGAGGGGTCCCTTCCCAGGGCAGGGGGCTAGGTCTAGATGATCTGTAAGGTCCATTCCAACCCTTAAATTCTATGATTCTAGATAAGAAAACTAAGCCTAAATTTTGGCTTTGAGATTGGCAGTTCGAAATGGCAACACTTGCTAATGGACTGTTTCTACACCTCTGTGCTGTAGCTCCACTGGAATAAAATATAGTCAGGAGGGCTATTTTCATTATATATTGCATTCATAATCAATTTCAATATAACCTGTTCATCTACTCCAAAAGAAATAGAACCTTTCAGAAAAGGTAAAACACCATTGTTTGATGAAAAATATATAACCAGCTTGGTAAATGTTGTATATGAAATTCCAACAGAAACCATAAATTATATTAAATGCTCAATAAAAATGTTCAATCAAAAGCTCATTTTAAGATACATTGTTAATGAACTGTATGAAATGATGCTTAATCAAACCCCGACACCTTGCAGGGGAGAGAGATTCCACAGGACCTCAGGAGCACTATTGTTCTGAACAAAAGATAACAGTAGAACACGGTAATTAATAGTCTGCACTCCCATGACATTCTCCAGGGAATTCCAATTTCTAAATGAGCTCCATTGTTTTTCAAGAAAGCAGAAATTATGCTGTATGATCCGGTTAATGCCTTGAACTTGATCAAACATTAAGACATCATTTGTCAGGCAGGATTTGGTTGCTCCAGAGTATTGATCATTCCCCAGTTTAAATTTGCTGCGTGAAAAGGAGAAGAAACTTTTCTTGTTAAAACTCATTTTGCAAAAGCATTGCAGTGTCCTTATCTTGCCTGCCTGTAATTTTGTAATTGTCAAATTGCATAAAACAAGTTAAAGAAAACATCTAGGAAGAATTCTTCATCATAGTGGTATTAGTAAGAGGTTCAGTGTGGGTATATTGATATGCACAACAGATTTTCATATTTGGTTCCCTTTCAGTTGGCACCCTATAATGAGTATGTCATATTCATCATATACAAATTTCTAAATTTTCCTAGCCAAAAATAGAAAACACTACTCTTCCCAGCAGAGCAGAAGAGGGGGATAAAGTACTACAAGGACAGCATACTGAAATACTCAAGTCATCCTAATTACTGGCAGCAATACAGTTGTAAATAGTTTCAAATTCAGCTCTGTGCATATTTTTTTCTCCTCTTAAATCTTCATTCCTTGAAGCAACTTGGAAACATTAATTTTCTACAAATGCAATTTTTCAAAACAGTCATAAGCTGCTATTATTATTAATCACGATATTCATGTTGGTACAAAAATGGATTTACTGAGGAGCTGAGGAAGATGCAGCCCCCTCCCCTTCTCTTCATTACAGCCTCCCACTCTGAGCTGTGTTCCTGCTTGCTCAGCCTGCAATGCTTAGGACGAGGAAGAACACAAACATGTTATCAGCAACAATGCCTGAAAGTATTTCCTAACAAGACAGTCAAGTTTTAACACTGGACTTGTGCTCCCCTGAGACCACCAGCAGGTGATCAGTTCTGGGCCCCTCAGCTCAGGAGGGACATTGAGGGGCTGGAGCAGGTCCAGAGAAGAGCAACGAGGCTGGTGAAGGGACTGGAGCACAAGTGCCATGAGGAGAGGCTGAGGGAGCTGGGGGTGTTCAGCCTGGAGAAGAGGAGGCTCAGGGGAGACCTTCTCACCCTCTGCAACTCCCTGACAGGAGGTTGGAGTCAGGTGGGGGTTGGTCTCTGCTCCCAGGCAACCAGCAGCAGGACAAGAGGGCACAGACTCAAGCTCTGCCAGGGGAGGGTTAGGTTGGAGATTAGGAAGAGATTTTCCTGTGGAGAGAGTGCTCAGGCATTGGAATGTGCTGCCCAAGGAGGTGGTGGATTCCCCATCCCTGGAGGTTTTCAAGCTGAGACTGGATGTGGCACTTAGTGCCATGGTCTAGTGACCACGGTAGGGTTGAACTTGATGATCTTGGAGGTCTTTTCCAACCTGGCTGATTCTATGATTCTATCAAGTTCCAGGGAGAAGCTTGTAGCACACTGGCAGTGCCATGGCTGCTCCTCACACATGCACTTGTTCCCCTTCCCCTCAGGACCCAACACATCCAGTCACTGACAGGACACCAACCAACACACCCAAAATTCACACTCCTGCTTCTTTATCCCTGGCAGCGTAGTTGCATCCTTAAGCATTTTTGAGAAGATGTTCCACTGTCATGTAAGTGGTGCAACTCCATTTGATGGGGTGGGAAGTGGGAAAACCCCTGTGGAACATACCTTCTTCTGGTGACTTCCAAGTCTGCCACATTGTTAAGAAAACATGTGTTAAAAGAATGGATTTATACTAAAGACAGTTAGATGTGAAATGTTCCTACTATGAAAAAACCCTTTTAATGCATTTCTGCTGGACTGGAGACAGTTGTGCTGAAATGAAGAAAACAGGCTGAGGAAGGAGGCTGTGAGGGGTATTGTATGGCTGCACAGGACAGCTTTTTGTGTGCCTTGGTGTATATGTCTCGGTGCAGAGAAACAATTCAGATTATTAAGGGTAGAAAAGCACATTTGGATGTTGATTTTTCTGACAGAGACATTACTATGTCACTGGTCCACAACATGTATTGAGTTGGTAGAAGTGGTCTTGGTTTTGTTGTTTCCAGCAATGGGAACTGCACTTTAGGCCTCCTTTCTGAAGAGCCTGATGTCAGGATGACATAGACAGAGATCCCCCTCTTCCACCCGCTGCAGACACAGCCTGGATAAGGGCCCAAGACTTGGTCCCTGCTGGGAAAAGAGCTGGTTGGTTCCTCAGCTGCTGTACCATGCTCCTCAGCAGCTCTGTGCTACCAGAAGGGTTGTTCCTCCTGGCCTTCAGGGCCTTTATTCCACAGTCAAGTGCAGGTAAACGAAGTAAAACTATGTGGAAATTCAGGAAGAACAGATTAAGTCAAGGAATCACTGTGTTCATCAATCTTTGTGTGTATTCGGTGAAAAAAAATCAACTCTTATTTTTCTTTACTTTTGCTTCTTATAAATGAATGTATGTACACAGAAAACTGTGAAGAGATTAGATATGCAGGCAAGATAAGGTGCAAAAAACCCCAGGAATGTGGCAAGGGATATCTTTCATATCTCAAAGCTGTCCTTTAACAAGACCACTTTTTTTCTCTATCCAAGTATCAGTTCCAACTGTTTCTCTCAAATTTCCACAAAATAAATATGGTCTCATTGCTACCTTCCTTAAATACACAATATTGTTCTTTATATTTTCTGACAATGTTCTTCCCAGCTAATAATCTAAATAGATTTTCAAAATTCTTTTCTTTCCAGTAATGACTGGCACTATATCATTTCTTATTTTTAATTTCAGATATGATGCACCTTCCTCTTCCATTTTTAAACCTTTACTTATGATTTCTTTTTCATACCTGGCAGCATCTTATAAAATATAAAATAAAAAAATGCAATGAAACATTCAGAGGCTTCTCCTCCTTGTGGGTTTTAGGAGATGCAACATTGTGCTGAAGTTCTGGCCTGCATTTTATTACTTCCAAGAAGGTGCAAAGAATAATAAGAAACACCTGCCTGCATTTGTAAGCTGACAAATCGAACGTGCTCAAAGGTTGTCTTCCTTCAGTTTTGAGTCATAACTTACTTGATGACTCCAAGGACGGGATGAGGACATTGGGATATATTTTTTTGCATATGGTTCCTCAATCATTCAGTTAAATATACAGTGCTCACACAGCCTTGACTTAATATTGAAGTGAACTAAAAGCTCTTGCATTCTCACCAGAATGATTTTGCTGCTGCCATCACAGCCCCATCTAGCCGTGCTTACTTTCTCTTTTTGGTTTAGTGGCTGTGGTTTTCTGGGCCTCTGTGGTGATTTCATAGCATATTTTCCCACCTATCTTGTTCCACTCCCTTTTTCCTGCCCATGAAGATCTTCATTACAACATTCTTTCTCTTACTCAAATGCATTTCTTCTAGGTTACATGAGCTACTCAAGCCAACCAGGAAACTAAATGAGATACTATCAGAAAACTCTGGTTCTAAGTAGTTCTAGCCTCTTCCTTGATCGCTTGGGATGGCTGTTTAGGACTAGTTGCTGCTTACAAATACACCTGCTCAGACTAAACAAAACCAGATAGTGAGCATACCTGGACATAATGCTGGGAGTGCCACCAGGACACTGCTCTCCACTGGAGAGATGGGTTTGAAAATGCAGGAATCTGGGAATCAATTCTTGGAATACAGCACTTGCCTGTGAAAAGGAGAGTTTCTGGATGTTTGGAGAGTGATGCTCTAAGACACTACTGGACTGAAAAGTTAAAAGGGCAAATGATACTGGTTAGTATTTGCTGAAGCACAGAAAGATATTTAGATGTGTATGCTAGCTGTAGAGTAAAAATAGGCATCGACATACTATTAATAGGCTTCTTAATGACAGTGTGCTATTAATAGGCTTAATAGAGAACATGGCAGGAGGGTGGAATGAAATAATTTTTAAGGTCCCTTCCATTCTATGATTCTATGGCTGCATATTCTTGTAGTTCCAAAGCTAATCCTAGCGTTCAAAAACAAAAGAGTCTGTTAAAGTGTAACATTTGAACACACCTACAAAGTATTTGGGGAGATAATTCATGTTTCAAGGTTAGGTTTGTGCTTTTACTGACATATACGAAATGTTGGTCACAGGGGACAAGGCCCTTGAAAGTTCACATTACATTCAAAATAAATCAAGGTTCAAATGCAATGGATTTAAATGTGCCACTGTTAAAACACATAGAATTCCGTTGAAAATCCATCTAAGCAGAAGACAATGCTTCACTGAGTGTTTATGCAGATTTAAAAGAAAAAAATCTATGCCAAAAGCAAGCAGACAACGAACCTGTAAACAAAGAGGAGAAGAAGAAGAAGAAGTGGGAAGTATGTGAAAATATAAAACACAGATGAGTGTCTAAAAAAGACTGGCAAATTGGAAATGTGCAGATTTGAGAGTCAATGCAGTGGACTCAGGGTCACAGCACAGAAGGAGTGATGCAGTGGGCACACAGTGCTGCATGAAGAGAAATAATAGAAGGTTCAGTTGTAACAGCACAGCATAGTCAGAAAGGTTACCAGAGTGGAGAAATGACACCAGGATAAACACTAGTTGATATTTAGGGCACATAATGTTTTAATATCCATAAAGATATTTGAACAGGTAAAACTATTCAAGCTTACCACCAGTCATTGTCTGAAAAAAACAGCCTCATTTTGCAGATTAGTCATGAATGTGCAAGATGTGTGTATGCATTAAAGCAGATAAAATATTTACAGTTCTAAATTGCAGAGACAATGTCCCACTACTGCTTGCTTTCAAACCATGCCTGAATCTTAAATTGATCGTGTAGATATTAAGACTGGAATCTGTCTGACTTCCAGTGCTACCAGGATTAAGCCAGAAGATGGAATGGAAGGATACAGAGATTCATTTCATAAAACCCAGCAGTTTCCTGGGGAATAAAAGATTAAAGTGAGTCCTCTGCTATGAGCACCATGAAATATCCCTCTTGCACTAAGACAGATTGGCTAGCAAGAAACTCTGACACTCAAAAACATACAAAAGGTCCATGCCAAAACCAGAAAAAGGCATTTTGGGGAGAGCTATAACTGCATCTAAGTCCTTGATTGAGAATGTGTCTAAATGACTGCATCTGTATATACATTTATATACACAATTTAAGCTATACTAAATATTTCAGATGATGGATGTAAATACAGCTCTAGTTCTGTGCATTACACATTCTTAAATCTTATTGCTTGTCTGCATTGAGTCTATAAATTTCCTTTGTCTGCAGCACAAACTCCAGAGGACACCACAGCTCTGACATTCAGTTGTGGCAAAGACACCCCTTTCTTTCCACTCCCACACAACAGCTCTGGGTAACACACCTTCCCTCATCAGCTGAAAGCACCCTCAGCACCCTCATTTTTCCCCAAGACCATCGTTTTCCTTTATGGTAATTTAACCCATCTGAGCTCTTTGAATCTCTTGGATTATTTACAAGCCCAAACTGAGCCATACAATATAACACTTGTCATCATCACTAAATGAAAATCCTGCAGCAGGATTCTACCCTTATGTAAGTGAAATCAGAAACCACAATACATATTCTATGATAAAACCATGGATAAATAGTACACTCGTTTACCTAAGGGCTTGGGAATAAATAGGTCCGAAAGGACAGTCAATAATTGATAGACAAACAAATGTCTAATTTTCAGGAAAACATAATGTGCAACAAAGAGATATACCCAAAACATTTCAGCTGCACTTCCATCAGCAAAGTTATGCTTGGGTTTTGACTAAAACCTCATTAAATTTGGTAAGGCCAATGCCCAGTCTCCAAAGAACAGTATTAGGACCATGGAAATTCAGCAATGAGGAGAAACTCAGATTCAGGGATGGATATGCCAGCTGCTGTTACTTGAAACACATTGTGGCCAAGCACAATCATACAGAGAAGTCACTTGAGGCAGGTGATGGATGCAATATAACTAAGGGTTTCATCTTAGCCAGATCATCAATTATGTTCATTTCTAGATCTTTTATTCGAACATTAAGCAAAATAAATTCTGTGAACATTGTATTTCCAAACAGGAATTCTTTCTTCAATCTGTGCTACATCCAAACAAAACAGTGATGATCATGAATTCAACTATATACATGAAAGACTGATTAGCCCATGATCCCTGAAACTTCATGTAGTCATTCATATTGTATGTAAAATATGAAGGTAGTCCCAAAATGTGCTCTTCTTGTTTCTATCAAATGCATTAATATCTTTCATAAAATCATAGAACTTTAGGGGTTAGAATGGAGCTTAGAGATCATTCAGTCCCAACCCCTGCCCTGGGCAGGGACACCTCCCACCAGAGCAGGTTGCTCAAGGCTCAGCCAACCTGGCTGTGAACACTGCCTACCCTCCTGACCAACCTGTGCCAGTGTCTGAATATCTGTCTTTGCCAGTCTATATATATTACCTGAAAATACAAACATTGAACTTCCTACTGAGAATTTGCTTTGGACTGGAAATGGAAGAATAATTTACAAACTTAAATTACTCTATTATTATAATCCTCATACTTCAGATTACTTTTCATGAATCTTTATCTTCAGATTAGCTAAGATTTGCCTCACTCTGAATTCTTCTGCTGCAGCCCACAGAGAAACGAAAAGATATGGGAAATATCTGTTACCATTTAGTGTTGCTTGTACTCTAAAATCACCTTAAGGCTTGAATATATGAATATTTGCTCTGAAGTCGACATTAAATGTTCCTGTTGAAAGGCAAAATGTAGTGCACTGAAATATTAGCAGAGCACTGTCTAAAACCCACCTTAGCTCTAAATTCAAAGGGATTTGCTCTCTCAGGCAGGCACTGAGCTCCTGGAGCGATGCTAATTTGGACCCACTATGGCAGTGAGGAGAACAGGCATTGTAGGCAGGGAGGGGTGCAGTGTTTTGGGGAATCACTAGATGGTGGTATGGTTGACACCCATACACCACTGTCAGTTCTGCTTAGCCAAACACCACGTGAAAATCTTCATTCCCTGCTGTGGGACCTCTCCTTTCAGAAGCAGTGTATATTATTAGTAAAACCTTCCTATCACAACTTTTCTTAGCTAGAGTTATTACCCCAGGCTAGATCTAAATTTTAAAATATAAGCCTAGAATCCCCAGCCTTCCTTCTGAAACTCCAGCAGACGGAGGAGTTGGCTGCTCCCCTTCCAGACTTTGCATCCTTGGAGATAGCAAATTCCCCTAAGACTCTGTCATGGTTTAACCCCAGCCAGCAAAATAAGCCTTGCACTGCCACTCACTCACTCCCCCTTGGTGGGATGGGGGAAGATTATAGGAAAAGTGAGAAAACTTGTGGATGATTTAAAGACAGTTTAATAGGTGAAGCAAAAGCCACACACACAAGCAAAGCAAAACAAGGAATTCGTTCACCACTTTCCATAGGCAAATGTTCAGCCTTTTCCAGGAGACCCCCATCACATATAACTTGAAAAGACAAACAGCATTACTCCAAACATCTCCCCCTTCCTGCTTCCCTCAGCTTTATATTCTGAGCATGGCTCCATATGGCCTGGAATATCCCTTTGATCAGTTGGGATCAGCTGTTCTCACTGTGGCAGAGTGGTGCAAGACACAGAAAAGGCCTTGACTCCATGTAAGTACTGCTCAGCATTAACAAAAACATCTCTGTATTGTCACCACCGTTTCCAGCACGAACCCGAAACACAGTCCCATACTAGCTACCATAAAACAAATGAACTCTATCCCAGTCAAAACCAGCACAGACTGAAACCTGAAAGGTCTCCTCATTTCTAGCCCTTTGTGAGTCCAGATGTGTCCAGAAAACAGCGATGGACATAGCTGTCCATGTGGGAACTGCATGGTCTGCTCCAGGCAAGGCAACACAGATTATCAAAGGCCAAACCTGGAGCAATGACAGGAGAGGAGATGGTGTCTTTGGGCAGGGAGGTGATGGAGAACTGCAGTGGGACAAGAAACTCCAGCAGAAGCTCTAGAGATGGTTCCTGGCTCCTGTCTCAGGGGCATAGGGTCCTGAGAAGCTCCTGCACAACTATGGTGCACATCTCTTGACTTACACAAGCTTCACCTTCTGCACAGTTCCTGCTACTGCAACAACAGCTAACAGATATCTGCCTGTGCCCTGCATTTCGCTGTGAGAATTCTCTCTTTTGTTGTTCAACCGCACCGAATTTTTTATTTGTTCAAAGTTGGTTGTGTCTTTGTTGTTTCTGTTGGTCAGGACTGTCCTTCTGGGCTGGTACAGAGAATGAAAAGAGAAGAATGTAACCTATTGATTTTTTAAAACATATTTATGATGTCTTTTAGTATACTTTAATAAAAGGTACTACATCAGAGGACCATGGTTTGCTTTTCATTCCTTTCACAAGTCTGAGAACTTGCTGCACTCTTTGCAACGAAGGCAGTGATTAGTCTTCCTGCTCCTGCTACAGCACTTCCAAAGTAATTGGTTGGTTTTAATCCTCCATCAACAGGCAGAGTATGAAATACATGCTGAGGAAACAATGTGTCTGGCAATGTATTTATAAATATGCTAAATGCATCTTTAGAATGTTTTTTTCCCTGATGCTTTACCATTGTTTCAAAAGCTGTCTCCTTCGCTGGAACCACAGAAATGCACATGCTTACCTTGAATATCTCATTATGAACTTTCATACAAAGACCTTCAGGAGTTTAAAGGGAAAAAAATAAATTACATGTTATTCAAAATAATCTCATCTCAGTAGACAGTTTTCCTGCAGCCAGTCTGGGTGCTGTGTGAGTGTTTTGCAGGTGCATTCTTGCTGACCTTGGATGTAGCAAATAGGTGTAAATGACATTCAGGCCCCTCTGCTGCTGTCATTATGGGCTCTTTGTTATACTGCAGGAGTCACATTAGCATTACACTGAGAGTACAGTATTGCAGGTGAAAGAGAAAACTGAATCTCATGTATATTACAATATAACAGCTTTGGCTCAGACTCCTGAGGCATTGAGCCAAGCGATAACAAAATGTAAGTTAAATTAAATACAAAAGAAACCCTCCTACATTAGCATTAAGGATTTGACTTACACTCCTCAAGAAAAAAAGTATTCTGAGTTAAGTCTGCTTCTGTCTGACTTTGGAATTAAAGCAATACAGACAATTTGCACTTTCAAAAATGGACAATTGCTTTACTTGGCTTTGTGTTGTGTTTGGTTTTAATTCTGCTTTTGATAGTTTGTAAATAATATATACTAGAGGAGGCTCAGGGGAGACCTTCTCACCCTCTGCAACTCCCTGACAGGAGGTTGGGGTCAGGTGGGGGTTGGTCTCTTCTCCCAGGCAACCAGCAGCAGGACAAGAGGGCACAGACTCAAGCTCTGCCAGGGGAGGGTTAGGTTGGAGATTAGGAAGAGATTTTTGACAGAAAGAGTGCTCAGGCATTGGAATGTGCTGCCCAGGGAGGTGGTGGATTCCCCATCCCTGGAGGTTTTCAAGCTGAGACTGGATGTGGCACTTAGTGCCATGGTCTAGTGACCACGGTAGGGTTGGACTGGATGATCTTGGAGGTCTTTTCCAACCTGGTTGGTTCTATGATTCTATTCTGGTGACAGGGAAGGAGTAGGACTTTAAGTCATTCTTCATCCAGAAGCATGGAAAAAATAAAACAGGATGTGATCAAATTATAATTCTAAAGCTGATTTTTTAAAATATATTCTTAGCTTCCTTTTTTCTTAATTACCAGATCTTCTGAACCATTATATGTCAGAGAAACGAGTCGCACAAGATGTTTGCTTATAATTAAAGTGATGAAGAAACATTGAAATAATGTCCCAGTTCAATAAAACTTCATAAAAATGAAAATAGAATACATGTACTGACAACAAATAATGTGAACATGCTTGAAAGGTATAAGGCAGGAGCAAAAAACACAGAAATACCTGCAGCCTACTGATAGCCTGAATCGTCTTGCACATAGTGAAATGTTTACCTATCAACCTTTCTCATGATAATTTATGTATGTGAAACCTATGGGAAATGATCTTAGCTCAAATTGAAATTGTTGCATCCACCAGGAGCCAACATTGCCCATGGGACTTCCTTTGTTTATTTCTTATTAAGAGAATTCTAACTAGAAATGAAAAAGGTTGGAATTTATTAATGAAAAAATAAAATAAAGGGATAGGAATTAACATGAAGATAAATTTAAAGACAAAGCCAATTCCATATGGATTGACATCATTCATCACAACATTGTCTGCAACTTCAAATCATTGAAATATGGAAAGGAAAAATTCTGTCTCATATTTTTACTGTTTAATTTGCCTTTGCTGACTGTCACAAGCTCTCAAAGGTGACAGAAAAAATACTTCTTTCTAACTAACACTGTTTCTCCAATTGATCTTTGCTCTCTTTTTTTTTTTTGTTTTAATTGGGACCAACCAGCAGACAATAAAATGAAAGTCAATAAACAGGTCAGCTTCTATCCATCCCTGTGGACATTCCTGTCTTTGTCAAAAATAAACCCTAAACCTCCAGTCATAAGGCAAAAAGTTCTGGCAAAAAAAATAATAATGACAAGTTATGAAAGAGACTGAAGTGCTAAGAGAGTTTGCAAAACACTCTTTGACCCTGCAACAGAAAATTTCAGGTTGGTGACTGTGAAATGAAAAGGCAGCAGGTCTTTATCATGTACCATGCACAGTGAGAGGTAGAACCAAGTGCCTGAGCTTGGAGACATCCTGGTGCTACCTTGGGCTCAGTGCCCATGGCCACATTCTCATGCAGAGGAGAGTCCATGGGCAATACATGGAGACTTGTGCATTTTTACAAATGTAAACCTTTTAACCTCCAAGTGGGTCAGTGGATCATGTTGGTATATGCACCTTTGTAGCATGTGGTCCAAACACATTGAAGGTAAAGCTGAAGGTACAAGTACACCTTGAAGGTGAAGCTGCATTGACATTTCACAACAACTGACAAAATCTCCAGGGAAATGATGGTGTTCTTAGGTGAGCTCATGTTTCCAGCTGGCTCATGTTCATAGCCTGGTTCAAGGTCCTCTGGCATGTCCTCTGGCATGTTTTAGATGCTTTTCTGCCTTTAGTGTCCTTGGTCCACAGCAGCTGCTGTCCTTGTTCATGCTGATTTGTGTGTGGGACAGGTCCATCCGCTGTGTGCTGAGTCACCACATTAATCAGTGGTTTGCTGCTTCTTGTTTCCTCCTGGCAAGGAGGCTGGAAACATACTTGGTATTCTTCAAAGATGTGAACAGGATGTTGAGCTACTCACACTCTTAGCACCCCAATGCATAAGTCTTTTTCAGAGCATCAGCTGCATATGAAGGTCCCATTTCACCCACTTGCTTGCAGTGAGACAGCACTGATGTCTCACTGATGTAATTCCCCTAGAGCCAGATGAGATGTACTGTTTGGCTGAGGGAAGCATCTTGGTTGCCAGCTGATCGACAGGTAGCACTGATCTACAAAGTCTCAAATAGGTCATCCCTGTACTCACATCCTCTTCTCTCCCTCTATCACTCCAAGACAATGAAATAGTTTAGACAGACAATTAAGGAAAGCTTTTGGTCTTAAGAAGGTGTTGTTACTCTTTTAAACAGTGATAACCATTTATCCAAAACAAGGAAGGGACAGATATTTCCAAAACTGAAATAGAGACATCATTTAATTTAATGTACAGAATACACAGACTCTTGCACTGAACAGGTTGAGTAGAATGCAAACTCACTCCAAAACATACAGGTTTTGGGGAGCTGCCGCCTCAGTTGGGTTTAAGATCCCTCTCCGACATTGTGTATGAGCTGCAAGAGGGAGCTCAGGCTAGAAATGTGTCTTTGCACAGGCAGAGAAACATCAGTAGGGAGTCTCATTCCTCTTCTAGCATGCTCAGATGGTTCCCCAACATATACATTCTAGACTGTAGGAATTCAAATTTAAAAGGGCTGGAAAATCTCCATTATCACCATAACTGAGGAGTAGGAGGGTCCTAAGAGATCATTTCCTACCTCAGTACCCCCAGGCTCAACTTGTCCAAAGCCCTGCTTAAGACAACAGGTCTTTTGAACTGCAGGGTGGGTCTGATGAATTAGAGAATTTCAGGGCAGCTAGGTACATTAGCAAATTAATTTGGTACATTATTTGTGCCAGATCCTGTATGTTTCCATCAGTTCATCAGAAATTCAGTTCAAGCCCTGAAGAAGTTAGGGATTTTTAGTACATGGGAAGTTACTTTCATATGTTCATGCATCCTTCAAAACTGATGTAGGAGAACACAGTACAACCTGTGTAGCATAGAGACACAATGGAGCAAAGACAGAAAATCCAGATTTACCACTAGTGTAAATGGTGAACACTTCATTGGAACCCTATAAAACAAAGGTAGCTTTAAAAATCCAGACCAGAAAGCCACATCTAGCCTTAGTTTTCATCCTCTAAACAATGAGCCACTGTCATCCTCTCATCATACCCAAAGGAGAAGAGAGGAAAGGGGAGCTCTGGTTGCTTAGATATCCCCAATCTGGAGAGAGAGAGAATGTTGCTAAACATCAGCATATTCAATTCTTTACTTTTCAAGAGACCCTGAAAAGAGAAATATCTGTTTTGTGTTTTGTATGGACACTGGCTAAACAGCAAGTATAAGGCTTTGTGGATTTAAGCTAGGAGATACAGCTACCAAAGGAAATATTCAAAATCCATTTGGAGGGATGGTCCAAACTAGTGGTATAGGTGAAGGTCAGTATGGATAAATAGCATTTCTCTTAGAGTATTCATGGTGAATCAACATTCCAGTCATAACAATTATTTTCACCAAGCCAAGTCAAGTGGTACTGCTGATCTGTGACTCAAGAACTGAGCAGCAACAAAACCAAAAGCAACAGCTACTGGATGAGGGAACTCCAGGACTGTTCTGTCACTCACCCTTGATAACAGAATCACTCCTGCAGAGGGTGTTTCCTGCCTATCAGGCTGAATTTCAAATCCTGCACCCCTGCAGAGCAGCTGAAGGTTTGTTTGCAGCAGAGGCTAGTGTAAGGCTGTGGTTTTAACCCAGCTGCAAAATAATAGCAGATCTTCACTGCAGGCTCAGGTAAACCTCATGGGCTACCAGTGAGGTGTGACATAGCAGTTTGATCTCCTCTGCCATACCCTTGTCTGGTCGTCAACCACGTTCTCCAAAGCATCCTGGAGCACACAAGCACCTCCTGCCTTCAGTCATGCCCTTACAGCTCAGTGTGAAGCTGCATCTCATTACCTGGCCAGCAGAACATCACAGCTTGTAGATCAGCAGCTCTTTTCATGTATCTGTTGTCTGTGCACAACTTCTCTGAGCCTCCTAGCCAGCCGTGGTGGGACTGGTCAGCTGGGGAGCTTCCCACACCACACCAACAGAGAAATGTCAGCCCTGCAGAATGACCTGGCAGGACAAAAATCATTCACTTCTGTCACAGGGAGGGTTTGGCGTGAAGGCTTGACTGATGCTCTTTGCAAATCCCGAGCAGAATCTAATGCCTTTGTAAATCCCCTGCATGATTTCAGATCTGGTCAAAGTTGAACAGGCAATTCAGCACAGAAAAAAAATTCATCCATGTGCAGGGGAATTGTATGAGGTTGTGTGCATTACATGCCAGAATATGGCTCCAGTGAGGCTCAGAGGTACACTGGCCTTTTCCAAGCACTCTGCCCAGGGAGGAATTCCTCCCTAAATGAAAAACAGGTCTCCACTGAGCAAACCCTTCTAGAAATAGCTTGCATGACTGATGTATCACACGGTACATCATGTGCTATATTTCCCCCCCAGGTAACCTTTCTGAACAAAGACTCACTTTTGCCCCCAAGTTCTTATGCCTCCTTGTATCACTCATTCTTCAGCAATGCCCTCCATGCTAGAGAGACGCCGTCAAGCCTTGCTGTGTTGTGCAACGTTGTCAAAGAAATTTATGGTCAAACACTCTGTTTTTTTGGGAGGCTGCTCCTCCCTTTTCTGCTTGAGCAAAGAATTTATTCTGGCCAAGGTCGTGTGAATTTTAGCAATGGAGATACCTGACTGACAGTCTACCTCAGTGTGCCCCAGAGATGTATTGCCTTTCAAGACATGACAACAAGGTATTAAACCCATACTCAGCCTACAGCTTTTTAATTCCAGGTTTGGCTAGGTTTGCATGCTATACAGGCAAAACTTCAGTAGTTGCTTCAGAAAAAAAGAAATAAATGTATAAGCTAGAATAAAAGCATGAATCCATATCAATCACTCACAGAGGTTTATACACAGATAGGTGTGTGGGAAAACTGGAGGAACTCAATCAAAACTGATGTGGAGAAGAAATGAGTGGCTATATTGACAACGGGGGATAATAACTGGAGAGATACACAGCAGGAAGACTTACAAAAGGAAGCCTCAGAACTGGTGACATAATTTGAATGAGAAATGTCTCAGGAAAACTTAAATGTAATTGCTGATGTTGAGGTTGTCAACAGTCATTCTGTCATTTAGGTAAATGCTCCATTACTTTATTACAAGCCTTTAATTACTGTTCTTGCATTCTAAATATGTTTTGTTCCTGGAAGCTCAACGTTAAAATGACCCATTATTTGTTAAAGGTAAAATGGCAGCATAATAGCATGCTAGCCCCAAAAATTCCTCTTGGTATTGTGTTGCATTCATGGAGCTAACACTGGACAGCCACACACTGTGCTTGAGTAATACGTCAGGTCTGTTGTTTGGTTTGTCTGTGTTTGTCACATCTTCAAACAAGTATGAAGTTCAGTCTTCCTCCAACCATTTAGGGCATGACAGTGTTTTTCTAACAACTGTGGAAAACTGAGTAAAAAAACAATGAGCATTTGTTCCAGTAATCTGTCAGGGTGGACTCCTGACAGGGTCCCCAACTCTCCAGAATGTAGATTTTATGGAGGGATTGTGATCAGTGCACTTTTCCAAAGGAGGCTTCATACTTCGACAAGCATGCCTGAAAGAGAGATCACATCAGATAACTTTCCAGCCCAGGCTTCCTTAAGGGCATTAATTCATGTGTCTATTTGATAACTGACAGCTGAACTGTGAACTTTGGGGTTTTTTTGCACCGTCTGTGAGATTGTGCTTCCAAACCCCTAGACAATGCAGTGGAAAAAAACTGGAAAATGCAGTTATACCTCAGTCCCATCACATGACTTGTCTGTTCTTGACCCCAAGTTCACATTCAACTTAACTAAGAAAATGAAACAGATATATAACAAGGGAAATAGGCCTGGGGGAGGGGAGTAATAATGGCCACATGCTGCAATACAGAGAAGAACTGGAGCAAAGTATTAACACGTGAAAATCACAATTCAAGGCAGGAATAAATCAAATGGGCTGCAAAGACTGCAGTGTATCCAAGGTACTTTCTGTGAGGTAGAGAAAAGAGGCCATCCAGGGATTTGCAGAAGGGACAGGTTTCAGCCCTGAAAAAAGAAATCTATTGAACAAGTAACAAATATCACCCTCTGATCTAAGTTTCTTACTTTGCAGGTTTTTTTCTTGACCTGCTGGAATTTTACAATGAGCTCAGCATCATTGTGGCTGGTGTGTTGCTTAAAACAAACTGACTCATCAAATGATGCACTTTTACTGCTGTTTACACTACTGTAACAGCCTTATCTACGGTACAATAGTTCACTGCAATACCTGAATATATAAAAAAAAGACAAGAAAACTACTAAAGACAGAAGGATATTCTCATCTTAGGGGTCCATAACAGAACTTGCATAGTGCACTAAGTCATTAATAGGTTTGGTGTGTGTTTTACATGCACAGTACCAAGTATTCCATCCCTGTTGGATTTACATATATGCAAGATTGCATATAAGATTGCCTCTGGCTTCAAGAAGCCTCAATGTGAAACAAGGGATTCAGACTGGAAAGCAGAAGGATGTCAGGGAGAAAATAACCTGAATTTGATCATAAAACTACCTTTGCACATACCACACAGAGAGGAAGTGGTAAAGCGCTGAGAGGAACTGCATTGAGAGTATAGAAAGAGTTGACGCAAGCTGATGTAAAAAACATACTTAAGCCCCTCTAAAAGTTTTCCCCCACTCTATAACTTGTCTTTTTCCTTCGCTTTCAACAAGGTCCTTGATCCATCTCAAATGCTTGAAACTTCTTTTAACTTGATGCTTTAAAAACAACAAAGTTAACATCACCACCAGGAGCCAAGGAGTGGTTGTGGGGAGGTCTGTGCAAGCTTTAAATACACAGCTCTCCTACAGCACCTCTGCTTTACTGATAATACCCATCCTGCCAAGTTTACATGCTTGAAACTGGAAGTCAAGTAGAAGGAAGTTCAACCACGAGATGTTTTTGAGATTAAAAAAAATCTTCTTTGGTGGCTGAATTTCAGTGACAATCCAAATACTCTATAAGGCTGTTTGAGCATAATTCCTGAGTATAGCTCTGCCCTATATATCTCAGGCTGTTTTGTTCAGTGCTCAGTACCAGGCAAACATTTCAAATGTGTATGAGAAGGAGGGATAGAATTCAGTAGTTAATGGGAAGCATTTGTTATTGCCTAATTGCATCAAATAGATCAGTATTTAAGAAAGCAAATTGCAAATATAACTGACAGTCATGGATTTGTTCAAGGTTGAATGCAGTCCTGGAGTCAGAGATTAAATAGCCTTTGCCTGCCATGATTCATCATCATGAACCTGTGGGTATAATGGCAACCAAGGAGTTTTTAGCCAAGGAGAGAATTCATAATGTTCAACAACTCAGTGGATTTCCAGTTATTTTAAACGTCTGTTTTCTTTAAATATAGACCATCTATATGAATATCTACTCATTGTTCCATAAGGGTCAATTATCAGCCCTTTGTAATTATTCCTGCAGCCTGTGGGGCTCAATGATGCCATTTTTCTTCCACACTTTGAGCACAGTTCTCAAGTGTTCACTTACAGAGAAACCCTCTGTAGTGAACAACTGCGTGACTTCATTTCACATCCAGAGCTGAACTAGACACATGAAAAAATCAGGCTAACAAGTGCAGGTTTTGCACATAATGATGATAATAACCAAAATAGATGAGATTTGTAACAATAAATTACTTATAATTTGACCAGCAAGTTTTTTCAGAAAATCAAATTCACTATTGATATAAACAGGAGACTCGAATCTCTTTGTTCTGGAGAGAAGTAAGTGACTCCTAAGGTCACTGGCCCCTGAAAGCAACATTAAAGTTCCTTACTCGGAAAAATGTTGCTCCCTGAAACTCCATGCTATGAGTAGCTATGCTGCTTGTTCATTTGCATGAAGGACTTCTCTTAAAAAGGCAAGATACATAAAGAAGAGTAACCAAGATGGAGAAGAAAAGCAAATTACATTTAGACTTCTAAAATACCTCAAAAAATCACGCAGAGGTCACACTAACTAATTTTCATTAACACAAATAAAACCCAACCTAGCACTCTGGAGTTGACACCACTGAAAACCAGTAAAAAAAGAGGTTTGCACAAGGTAAACTAGAATAAGATGTATTAGGAGATGTATTAAAAGACCAAACAATTTTTGGATATATGAAAGCATTACTGCAGTCTTTAGCCTATGTTTGCTACTTTATAGTTTAACTTTATTGGTTGTTAAGTCATTATGTGTCATTTTCATCAAAAAGATCATAAAAGAGGAGCCAACTGTCAAGCCTAGAGGGTTACTACTATGGCTGCTGTGGAAAAGGAATTTGTAGAAATCCCTTAAAACTGTGATTAGAGCACCCAGATTTAACATGACTACTACAGACAGCAGAACACAGGTGAGGCCTCTTCTGGTCTTCTACAAGCTGAAGAGTCGATGAACCATGTGCTTTTAATACCACTAAGGTTATCAGATCATACTCTTGAGGGAATAGGATTTGGAGCAAAGATAAATCTAAATCAGTGATAAAAAAATGATGCAGGACAGGGGAGAGTGAAATGAGGTAGAGAGTTTTGTCTTGAAGTTCTCTGTGACCAATTATCACAAGCTGAATTTCCACAAACTCTGCATGGGAGGTGTTTTCCCCCTCCCATGGCAGCCTGAAAATGTTGGTCTATATAGAACAAATGGGCCATTATATTGCATATTAAACAAATCCAGCTCTGTTCTGGTAGACTTGATCATTGCAGACTTTTGTGTTCTTTGGATGAATTATGCCATAAGCTCTCATTTTCCAGGCACTCCAGGAAGTGTCTCCTCCATTTATGCACTTAGTTACTTCAAAGAAAACTACTGTGTAAGAGCCTAACGAGAGCAGTAAAACTCATTTCGATGCTCTCTTGATGTGCAGTGGGCTCTGACATGAGTTCTCACAATCATTCCAGTGTAAAGAAAAAAAATCAGTCCCATGTCTGCTTTTTTATTACATATTAAACCCCAACAACCAAAACTGTGACCAGAAATAGAAGCAATGATCTATTCTGCTATGTGTCTCTGACACTAATGGAAAAACAGAGGCCACAGAGAGATTCATTTGGAAGAAGGAAAAAAACACAGAAATGTTCTCCTCAGTCATTCAGATAAAATGATCTTTCCCCAACATGCTAAAAAAATTGGTATTTAGATGCCATTGTACAGTCCAGAAAGATATTCACCTGGTGCTCATAGTGAAATTCATACTGACATTGCTGTTTAATTACTTACAGTGAACAAAAAGCTCAAAGTCCTGAGGAAGTGAAAAGAAGTTCTAAAAATCATGGATTTTACTAAACTATACTGAAATATTCAACTTCATTCCCTTTGCAAGCCAACAAGCATGGCAGGGGCAAAAGCTCCTTCTCACTGGCATTTGTTCTCTAATATGAAATTAGTTTTAATTTACCTTAATTTGTTCTGTTTGCTAAGAATTACTGGAGCTCTTAAAGCTCAGACTTGAATTTTAAGATCAAATGACTTCCTCATGAATTTATCGATATATTAATCTCACACACTAGTGGCATCTTCCTTTACCAGCATCTACATATCTCCTGTTCATCTCTGGAGTGGCAAACTGGCTATTTATCTGTAAACACACACATTTCTCAGTAGTCTGGAGGGTTCATATAACTTTCCTGGTGGCTGAGCCACATGAAGCCTTGGTTTCAACTTTCAGGTTGAGAAAGTAAATTTTTTTTTCTTTTTTATTTCTTTGTTTGTTTGTTTATATTCAAACACTCCAGAGAAAGTTTCTTTGTATCTTTGGACTCCTTGTCAGTTGCAGACTTTGGGAGAGCAGTTTTTAGTGTCGTGTCACCAGAAGGCTGATTGCTCTCAACTCCCTCAGGAAAGTTTTTCCCAGCATTTGTCTCCTACTGATTCATTAGGACTTCTTCATTTACATGTGTATCAATAAACAAATTCATGCACCACAGAGTCCTGAAATGCTGAGAAATCACTACCAAAAGGAGCTGAGCAATTATAGACATGACACAGGTATATTTCTTGATTCATTGATGACAAAATGCAAAATGGAACATTCCACAAGGACTCAAGAGGAGAAAAAGGAATCATAAAGAAATATAGAATCAAAATCTCCTGAAACTAGACATCCTGAAATGAGAGGCATATGAAATTTTGTTAACAAAGAGTGTCTGCTAATGACCTTAGATATTTTGTTTGCCCTAAATCATTTTGGATAAACCTTTCACTGTCACAAACAAGGCACTCCCTGTGCATGATCAAGAACTTCACAGAGCTGGTCAAGGACTCCTTATGAATCAGGAAAGCTCATTTCTGACAACAGATCAGGACACAGGAGCTGCTGGTGGGTTCCCACTTCAGTAGAATCTGAGCAGGGAAGCCCTAAGCAAGTTCTGATTGTGAAAGACATACTACCAGATAATATCTGGGAAGGAAGCCCCACAAAGAGACTCAGGTCTTCAAACAGTGTAGTCTAAAACAAATGCTGTTACCATGTATGCATCAACATCAAACCACTCTCACACAGGGGGAATGGCAAAAATGTGAAGTTAAATTCCTAAATTCCCAGGAAAGAAAAGCTAAGAGTGTGATAGAAACATCACAGACAAGAAAGCACAAATCTGATCTCAAGATGAGCATGAACAAAGCCAACATCACAAACAACTAGTATGTCAAATCAAAGGATTTTACCATTGTACTGTGCCACTGGAGAAAACAGATGACTTTGCAATACCTGTGGGAACAGATAAGCATTAATGGCAGCATGGGAGAGATGAAAGAGATAAACTAGCTGTTCTGCCAATGTGTCCTTCTTGCCTTGACCTACAGTGCAATGCAATACAACTTACTTTTTGCATTAAATACTTAACATGTCTCATAAAATGTTTATAGGGAGTGTTAGCCAAGGTAGAGGAAGACTACAGAGAAATGCAATCCCCAAAGTCCAAAGTAATTGAGATAAAAGTTTGCACAATTTCCTGTTCTCCCCTCTCTGTCCACAACTCTTGTAAAATTGGCGGATTTCTCTTTGTGTTTTCTACCCTCCTGTGCCTGCTTTCATACTTTGATGTCACAGGCTAATGTGAGATGCCTTGTATTTATTACCTTAATTTACTTATCACACAAAATTTATTCTTCTGGTTGCTGCTGAGTTGAGTTTACAGAAGAAAGAAAATCACATTCCTTGCACTTGGCAACTTCCTATTTTTGTGTGACCCTGGTAAATTAAGTGTTTAAATATTCTGGAAATAAAGAGAGATTTATCCACTATTCTGCAAGTGGAAGTCTTACAACCAATTTTCTTTGATATCTCTTCTCAACTCAAGGCCCAGCAAATAGACATACTCACTTACTCCTGAGGAATATTATTTAGTTCCTGCAAACAATCCAGTACTGAAAGACTTGGGTAAGTCTACATTTCAAATTCATAAACTGCAACCAGAGTCTGAAATGTTTGTGAACTCAAGATGAATATAAAATTGTACTGGGCATCTTTTCATTTAGAAAAATATTTTATTTTTACCAGAGACATATGTTTTCATATGCTATGTAAAAACCGACCCAAAACCCTCAAAAGTGAGTACGACTAGCCCAGTGGCCTGGGCTTTCTACTAGAAGGGGGGAAATTGGTGGGGAGAATGTGAGGAAGACAGAGTCCTTTTTTTGCTGAGAGGGTACAGATAAATAATAGGAGACAGGTCAAACTTTCCCAAGTCCCTCTAGTAAGACCATGGAGAGTGGGATCCAAGGGAGGCAGACACCACCAGAAGGGGTAGAAATCTGAAGCTTGGCCAGCAGCAGAGCCATGTGGCATGAACAACAGGAAGTTTTCTCTTTATAGGATCTAAGTGCAATTTTACAGTTGGGTTTAGAGGCAGCAGTTGTGTGGGAAACTAATAAAGGTGATAACACAGTCATCGGCTTCCTTGAGATGTGCAGTGCATCCATGGTGCCAAGAACATCCTGATGGCCCTAGCTTTGACGTCAGTGCAGCTGTGATTGCAGACACCAAGACTGGCTTGGACCCACTTACACCCAAGGAACATGCCAAGCTCCACCAGGTCCAATGGAAAAATAAGGTGAAAAGAGTGACAGGGATGGCAATGAGCTACCATAAAAACATAGTTGAGCAAGTAGCAAACGCCACAAATGAAGCAGTGATTTGAAATGAATATGAGGGTAATAGGCCAAGTCAGAGCACAGGTGTCACTGTGGTCTGTGGTGTCAGGCTGCAGAGCTGCAGGGTGGTCCTGGCTCTTACTCCAGTACCAGCCAGGAGCAGTGAACACAGCTGTGGGAGGTGTGCTCAGGGAGAGGAACTCATCTGCTGCAGTACTGGGAAGTCTTCCCCAGAAAGAGAAAGGTTTTTTGCACCTGAAGTAGTGTAGCTTGGATCCAGCACCCCTGGGACCAGGTTGCTCTCCAAGCAGCTGCAGAGTTTGGGTTAGAATTTCTAGAAATCAAGCTGCACGAGAGAAGGAACCAAACCAGGGCAGAGCATGAGCAAGGATTGACCTAAAGACAGGATGTTCCTTGTGCAGCTGCCTAGCACCAGCAATGAGACAGGTTTGCTTGAAATCCCAGCCTTGACAGGCATCAGTCTTGCACAACTCTCTGGAACAAGATCTTTCCACCTGCTTGATTTGGGATGTAAGTGGCCTGTAATCCACAGCAGTGAGCTCTTCTAAAGTAGAGTGGCAACTCCTTATTAAATAAGGTCCAGTGTCCAGAGGCAGAGGGAGGGAAAAGATTTGTATCTTTGCACTCTCTCCATCTAAACAGGAATTTGCAGCAAATAAAAAAATAAAAAATGCAGGAACCCAACAAGGAACCAAAGATACTCCTCCATTTCAGGGCTGCATATTTTGCTAATCCTCTCTGTTTACCTTCCTTACAGTGAGTGTGGCCGGATAACCCTCTGAGTGGGACAGGATTTGTTTGAGAATTCTAGACTTTGTCTAGTTGTTTAATTAGTTGGGTCATCCAGTCATCTACCAGCACTGACTGGGGGAATGGAGTCCCAGCCAAACTTCCCCGGTGGGTTACAGAACACTGATTATTATACTGTAAACAAGAACTGATGAAGACTAGAGTACTAAATCCATTCCTCTGCTTAAGGCTCAGAGTTCTTTCAAGGATTGTGTTCTCTAAAAAAACACCTGTGCAGTGTCTACTAAAGATGTTAATGCTGCCTAATTTTGAGATTTCATGGCTTCTGCATTGTTTTATTGGAAAATAAAACCTTCCTTCAGCCATTAATGAGAAAGAAGTATTTATATTTTATAGAGTTTAAGTGGTAGTGGAGAAAGACTGTGCCTTAAATTGAGACTTCAGCTCCTAATTGGCTTTCTCAAACTGTATGAGACCGTTTATATGCTGAAGAAAGTTGCAGCAGTACTGAGCCATCTGTATAACCCTCCATCTCTATTTTGTTTATGTGAATGATAATGGAGATTTACAGGAATCTGTGGTCTGCAGAATATCTTTGTTTAAAATATAATTGCCATGGATCAGCAGGAGTTCTCCTCTAAAGGGACCTGAACAGCCAGTGCAGATAAATATTCTGGATGGCACTTTCTTTTCCACCTGACAAATTATTGTCCTGCTTAGGTGCATGAAATGGGACAGAGCCAGGCAGACAGGGAGGTATTTTGTGAGGCAGCAGAAATTAGCCAGCCATTTTAGTTAGCATATAGCTGTTTTAAAACACAAATATTAAAGCTCTTATGACTTATATTTTTTGCGATGAGATATATGTAAAACAAGCTTTATACTGGCAATGGTACAATGTTTTTTATGTCATTTGGAAAAATAAACTGAAAGATGAAATAAAGGAAGGTTGACACAGATGACTTAATGCAGAGGTTACTTTTATTTCTTACTTCATATAACCTCTGAGGTGTTCTTTAATCCATAACAGTATCCCATTTGATTACAACATTCCATCCTTTTTAATATGGGAATAATTAGAGATAATTCCCCAAGAAGTGTCAGGAAAGGAAGAAGTTTGGTGAACAGGTTAGCCTTGAGTTCTGCTAAACTATGTGAATATAGGTCTTCTTCCTAACACTTCTCAAACAGTGGTCAGCTGATGAGGAAGGATATGTGATACTTATGTGACTGCAAGAAACAAATTTGTTCTTACATCACATGTATATTTGTGTATAGATATGTGTAAGTAGTAAAATAAAATTATTTCTCCTTTATATCCTGAATTATGATGCATTAGTCTTTGTGATGAGCACCTTGGAAATGGACAGTCCTAGTGCAGAGCTTGTTTTTACCAAGTCTTCTTGTTCTCACAGTGGTCTGCTTGAAGCATCTCATTTCGCTCAGAAATTGCTTCAGAGATGTAAGGTCACATTGGTTTGGGTTTTTTTTCTTATTTGCTAGTCACATGCTACTTTACTGTAGTAACAAGGTTAAAGCACTGGAATCAAATATAAGAGCCGAATGTTATCTGTTTGAAGAAAAATAAAGATTCATTTAGATTTGCTATACTGACTGCCGGGGCTTGCACACCAACATTTTTTGCCATGACTTCTGATCCTATCTCATGTATTTGTCAGTGCTGCTCTGCAAAAGACATACTCAGCTTGAACACTAAAATGCACTGGAGACTGCTGAGGAGTAGATTGATTTAGAGTCTCAAGGTAGACTTGAGATGATTCATAACTCCTACAAAACAAGAAGGTTGTAGGTCTTTTAAGCCCATGCTAAATCACATACAAAGATTTGTTCAAAGAGATGATGAACACACTAAGGATTAGGTTTTCACTTTTAAGATACCCTTGAGCACATGGTACCAAAGTGTATCACTACCCCAAGAAAAAATCTGGTGGTCAAGCTGTGATTTATAAAGGGAGTAACTTAAATATTTCACTCCCTGATTCGGAGTGCAAAATCATAAATTTGTGCCCAAAGAACAGTTCAGGCATATTGAACAAATTTACAACAAAACAATCCTCACTTTTGCCTTGACTTTTTTGACTCTCTTTAAAATTTTGCCAGGGATTACTAACACTTTGTGATCCTAATAATTAAAGATACTAAACGTTTCCTCCAATTCAATATTATCTCCATTACAAAAATTTTCTAGGGAGCTAAAAGACAGATCTGGGGTGGAATGCAAATGCCTAAGCACATCTGTTTATTGCTATTTTAATTGCCCAGCAAGATGCTTTATTGAATGGGTCACTTATTGGTCTCTTGTTACATCTGTCAGATCTACACAGATCTGTCAGATCCAGGAGGTATAGAAAATGACAATAGGTGACTGTGTTAGGCTACTGAATAATCCTCTGGGTCACCAGAAATTTTTTTCTAGAAGTAATTTTTTTCTAGAAGTAAATTTTTTTAGGCAGCTATTTTCCCAAAAGAAATGTGGCAGAAGTAATGAACAGACTAAAGCTAAAAACAAATTGCAAAGTATTGACCCTAAAGATTTTAGTGCATGGCTTGTCCCATGCCAATTCCACCTCTCCAATGCAGAAAATATGATGATGATGATGTAATTTGGATGAAAATTACCACAGCGTTTCAGATAAGTTTGTAAATAGAATAGTATTGTGTAAGCAAAAATCCGGCTAAAGTCCTTCAGTACATAAGTAATCCCACTCCAGAGAAACACAACTGCTCATTGCTCCATGATAAATGTATTCTTAAATGCTACAATAAGCTGAAGCCAAATAAAATTGGTCTAGAACAGAGACAAGAAAGACACGTTAGTGGAAATGTAGAATAAGAGGCAAAACCAGTGCAAGAAGGTGAAAGCAAGAAATTTTAATCAATCAACAGGGGTAAGGGTAGGGGAAAAATACTGAAATTATTCTCTGGGAAATAAAATTTGAGATGTTTTTAGTTAATTCTCAGTGTTTATTCTTGTGGGTGAATATTCAGGAGCAGAAAGTTCTCAGCAAACAAAAAGGAGCATTTGCTGAAGATGAATTTTGCACTAAGCTTTATCAGGTTTTCCTTTAGCTATTTCATCATATGAGTTATACTCATCCCATCAATGAGCTGCAATACCATAGGATCTGTGAAGCCCAAATGCAACAAGATATCTCAAATCAGCTAAGAAACTGAGATGCCCTGACAGGGAGAAAGGAAAAAAAAAAAAAAGACAACACAAAGCATAAGTAACGAGGCAAACTATAAATTTCATAGTAAATGCACTTGTGAATTGCAAGCTGCTATGTTCACGTCACAGAAAGAAAATGGTATGGATTTGTCAAGTAACATTTCACAGAAAACACTTCCTTCAGCTTGGAGTTACTGCTACTAAAGTGGTTTGTTCTGGGAATTACAGTGGAAACTTCATGCTCCTCTGAGCCTGATGCAAAGGTAAACTCCACTGTCTTGGTTCTTATCTTTACTATCAGGGAGCTGAATTGTGCAAAGTCAGGGTACACTCACTTCAGGGGTAAAACTGAAATTTCTGCCTTTTTTCCAGCTGACTTCCCTTCCACCCCTGCTGTTACCCACCTACCGATCATTCCTTACAAACTCTTTCCAAGGTTTCTTTCCAAACCAGATCTATCAATTGATGCCTTTGCCATTCACAAACTAGCCAGAGGTAGCAAAGCAAGAGATAGAACACTATACAGAGAAGAAAATTCAGATTAAAATGTATCATATAGTTATGGTAGATCATTCAACCAGCTGGGCTAAATGTCAAAGTGACTGACACTTAACTCATGCAAAACTCCCACAGATTGGAATAAGAGCGATTGCATAAATAGTGACTTCGGGATCAAGTCTGTTCCTGGGAGCTACTGAACACTTCACTTCTACTGCAGCCCCTGAATACACTTGTCAGCATGCAAGAATCTGTCCCAAATCCTCCCTGTACTTTGCAGAGCACCAAGGACTGTCAAAGTCTCGTTTTATCCCAATACTGAACCAAATTTTTAGGTTGCTTTTCAATAAGTGTGTTTTAAATGGTTTTAACTGTAATTTAATCGATAGAGAATGATAAATACAAATCACCTGTGGGTTTGTGTAATGCAGAAGGAAGATATGCCAATACTATGGTCACCAAGAGGCTGAAATACTGTTGTCCAGAGGTTGATTGCACCACTTGTGGCCACACAATGTGCCTAAATCTGCTTGTCTTCTTACAAAGAAAAGGGTTATATAGCAGAGGAAGTCTATAGAGGTATTTCAGGGGTAGGCACCAACAGACTTCTAGTCTTTCTGAAGCTGATTCCATCACCTGCAAAACAAATCAATGCAAATGGAAAGTGAGGAAATATGAAGATAGAAAAGGGAAAAATTTGCTTTCTACCATTGTCCCTACACAGCATGGCAAGTACCTCTGGCTTGTTACTTAGATGGTGCCTGTATCTACCCCAGAATAAACTGAACTACCGCATACGATTCAGAACAGAAGGCAATAGTTTGAGTCAAACCCCTTCTCCTTAGCTTCTGTGAGTGATAGAGAGAGACAAGTTTCTCTTGTAAACTGCAGAGTTACACAGTTTTAGTATCTTGCCAGTGCAACAGCATGTTCATCACTGCTGGCTTCAGTGGAGCGCAGAGCCTGAGCAGAGCAGAGCGTGGGGCTGTGTTTAACAGGGCACCATAATTCTCTGGTCCGTTGGTTCAACAAATGAATGCATGTTCCTTGGGAGAAAAGTAATCTAGTTTTGTCAGAAATATCTATAGTCTGCCTTCTGCAAAACCTGCACCATTATCACATAACCCAGCGCTTTTATCTATTAACAGCTTCATCTTTTTTTCTGTAATTTTTTTGGATAACACTTTCCTGCATATGTAGTGTCAGCCAACTGTGCATTTTTTTTTAGCATCTCAGAGTATAAGCAAATGTTTCAGCGTTCCTATGAACCTGGGGTTTGCTTTCTTCATGAGGGGTGCAGCCCACAAAGGGTTTCTGCTCTTTTTAATAATTGTTCCTTATTGTCAGTGCTCTTTGTAAACACTTTGGCAGCAGCTCTCCCTTCACACCTGGACATTTCAGGAGCAGCAAGCTGACAGCTCTCTCCATCTTCAGCTGAATAAAAATGTATAGTCAGTTTTCATGACCTCGCTCAGAATTTCACGCAGAGCTGCCCAAAAGGAATTCATCAGCTTCTGAGTTTCACCCCAACTTACACTGCTTCAAAGTAGTTTCACCTCTGATGCCCCTTGCAAGTTTTAGTCATATTCACAAACTCCAGCTCGCCCTAGTCTTAGTCTCCCAGAAGATTCTTGGCAGGCAGGACAGCAGCCAGGGAGTGCTGATGGTGTTGGAGTTTCAGGAGGGACCGGAGTTGGATGTGCATCTGCAGCATAGTGAGCCCTGGGCATGGGCTCTGCTAGAACTGCAGCATCCTGCTGTAAAGGAACCTTTGTTCCTCATGAGAATGTTTTAGGTCTAACTCAAAGAGACAATAAATTAACATTTTAAAATGTGTACTGAAAAAAAAAAAAACAAACTCAAAAAAATAATTCTGTATTCGCATCTGTTTGCTTCAAAACCTAAGATTTTTCATGTGAAGAGGAAAACTGTTTTAATGTGAATAAACATTTCCTTTTCCATATCTTCCTTTAAGAAAATAATCACGGGTGTCATCAACATATGTAGCCCTCAATTCAATTTTCAGAGACTGGCTGAACAGTTGGGGAGAAATATTTGCTGCAACAATTGTCTGCAACAGAGCAGCTGGTTAGCAACACTTTTTTTTTGCTAGCCCCTATAGCAGTGATGTTGTTTGTTAGACAAATTGTCAGGAAGAAAGAAATGATCTCGTGGTTGAGGTGCAGAAGCCAAGCACCTCGGTCTTATTCTTGGCCCCACCACAGATTTCCTGCACAGTCTGGGGCAAGTGACATAATCTCTCTGTGCCTCCATTTCTTCCTCTCTGCAGTCTGCCTAGGTCTTTATAGACACCTTCAGTGCTGCAGCTGGGGAAGAGCAGCTCAGGGCAAGGCAAACAATGCTCAGCTGCTTCAAGTTTGAAATGTCCCTTTTATTTTGGCAGAAATGCTTGGAGGGATAGTGTAAAATGTTCTGAAAACCTCCCAGGCAGTGGAAGCTGGAGGCTCGACCAGCAGCCCAGTTTCTTCTGTTTTGCAGAGGATATGCACTTCTACCCAGCCAACGACAGCAACTGTGGTGTCAGGAAGATAAGGATGGTCAATATTTCACAACCGGTTCTTCCCTCAAATAGAGGTGAAAGGCTGAAGTCTTGCAATGGTCACCGAGGCACAAACCTGCCCAGTTAAATCAACGCATAGGTTGCTAGTAAAATATTTTATATATTTAAAGCTGAGCATCTTTAAGTGAGAGAAAAATTTTCTCAGTGTGTCTTGAACAAACCCAAAAGTGAGACGATGCTAAATGTAGAACTACAATGTAATCCAAGGTCTGAAATTTTAACTTGCACATCACAAGTTACTAAAAGCCTAAAAATTTCCCTTTTCCCTTTCCTATCCTTACAAATTTAAATAAAAGATCACATACAGAGGAAAACAAACTGAAATATTAAACTGAAACTTTGCATTTAGAAAAATATTCTCCTTTGAAATGAGAACGAAGTAGAGAAAATCACAGGAGTAACCTGTTTAATATTTTCTGTTGTTATCATGCTGATTTTCCAGCAGAAGGGATTCTGATATTGCACATAATCATTAAGTAAATATCCAGAGTTTTGGATCTATAGCTGAAATAAACTCTGAGTGTTGTTCGATGATGAGTATCATTACTTCCCAGATACTCCGTTGTCCTGAAATGACCTTGAAAAGAAGCATCACAAAAATACATTGTAGATTTTATGAGGTCAGTTTCAATTATATCCAGTCTGTTACTTCTAACACAGTTTCCTCTGAGTGCTGTATTATTTGAAAACTCTGCTTTATATTTCCTGTGATATTCTGCAGTTTTTTAATAAAATTCCTTTGAAAATGCCTATTTATCAATAGCAGGCACAAGTCTGATTTTTGCCTGGGGAAACAATGATATTCCTGGAAGGATTACTTTAGGTAGCTAGAAAGATTAAAAACATAATTTAGTCTTATATAAACATGAAGTATGACTATAAAAACCTGCCCTCCTAGATAGATGATTTGTTCCGTGGTCAAAATTAAAACAAAGAGTGGAAATACTTAGCTAAAAGGTGTACTTTTCATCTTCTACTTGCTCTTTATAGCAGAAATCCACTTATCTTGGTTTTCTATAGAAGGTATTTTATATCCTCTAGAATTATGGCTGGATATGTATAAAGGTTGTGTCAGCATTTCCATTATAAGACCATATTTTAGGGGGTTTATAACTCGGTCATAAAAACTCACTCCACATCGAAACTTGGCATACAAAATCCCAACCTGGTGCAGATTTTAGCACCAAAAAAACCCCAAAGAACCAAACAAGCCCAAACATGCTTTGCTGGTCTTCAGGGGGGAGTGAGGGACAGCAGCTGCCTGGTGGCACTGAAGGAATGGGGAATGGCACAACAGCAGCAGGACAAGAGGGCACAGACTCAAACTCTGCCAGGGGAGGGTTAGGTTGGAGATTAGGAAGAGATTTTTTAGGGAGAGAGTGCTCAGGCATTGGAATGTGCTGCCCAGGGAGGTGGTGGATTCACCATACCTGGAGGTTTTCAAGCTGAGACTGGATGTGGCACTTAGTGCCATGGTCTAGTGACCACGGTAGGGTTGGACTTGGTGATCTTTGAAGTCTTTTCCAACGAGGTTGATTCACTGATTCGTTGATTCTAACTTCAGCCTTTCTTCACTTATACCTTGAGCTCTCCACAGGATCCTGTTGAAGGTGTGACTGGATACACATAATGACAGCACTGTATTCAAACCCAGCACTGCCATGGGAGGTGAGAAACACTCCCAGTCCAATATTTAGACATCACATAAAATGAGGGAGGTAGATAAGAGATCAGAGAAAGGAGATTTGTTTAACAAAACACTGAAGAAGATACACCTGCCCTCAGAGTCCACCACTGGCAAGAAAGCTCAGGCTAGAGTTCAGGCAGCAGAGGAAATGTGGCTATAGGTAAAAATGATCCCCTTCAGAAATGCCAAATCACATCCCAAAAAGGAGGGGCACATAAATCCTGACAAGTTAAATGTTAAGTCTCAGGAAGGTATGCCAGTTGAGTGAGGAGCAACTTATTAAAGGAACTCATTAAAAGAATAAAACTTAATAACAAAACCTTTTTCAAATGTTTCAGGAGCAGGAAGTCTGTCAGAAAGTCAGTGGGGGTGAATCCCAGATCTGAGAGAAGAAAAGTTCTTGGTGACAATAAAAGTCTCAGAAATGTTACATGAATTATTTGCAGCTTGTCTTTGTAGAGTCAGTCATGCAGACTCCCAACCTAAAGCTGAGAGAAAGGAATTGAAGGACCTGTCTCAAACTGCATCTGTAGAAGAGGTTTATTCCAAATTTTTAAAAGCTGAAGAGTGCTCTATTAAGAAAAAATGGGACTCATCAAAAAAAAAAAAAGAAAAAGCTGAAGGAACCATTTCAACTAAATTGCAAACCATAGCCTGGAAATTATAACTCAAACCAGCCTCTGTGTGCACCAGCATCCCTACAAGACTGGAGGATGGATTGACCTTTGCTTTGGCCCAGTATGGAGGATCTTATGGTCTATGTACTTATATGTATTTTTTTCTTAAAATTATATACTTATATCCTATGCTTTGTTCCTTTTATGGAAGCTCAGCTTCTGGTGACCCAGATACTCCAGCTACACAAGTTTAGAGATACTAATACAAAAATTAGATTTTTCTTCCCTGAGTCTCCTTCTAGATCTTCCACCCAGCATCTACTGGACTGACCATTTTCGTAATGCAAAAGAAGAGGCAAAAGAAGCTATTTGTTTGTGAAAATATCCAAGAGATTAGTCTTACACACTCCTGCTCCCTTTGCACTGCTCAGCCCTGTGGCCTGGAGGGCCTGACCACCATGCTAAGAGTCATGCTGCTGGCAGGAGAAAGTTTGTGAATGTTGCATCAAAAATCTACATGCAATACATGTCTGTGTTAGGGAAGACAAGGGGTTAAAGAAAGAGAAGTTGAAAATGCTGCAAAAGCTTCAGTGATGCATTTGATGTTCAACCTTACAATACTGCATATCACACTGCTGGTTTAGTGATAGCTGTGTTTTCTCCTGTCCTTCCCAAGTATGTTATGGGACTAGCACTAGACAGTGCTTTAGCAAATCCTGACACTGCAAAGGTGTCACTGGAGTCATCTCTGACTTCTGCTTATCCCATTGCTGATGCTGCTTTTATGGTGACAGAAATATATATGAGGAATTGGGTGTATTGAGAGATTCCTCTTACACAGGCAAGGTGGGGATGCTCTACCCCTCCTTTCCCCTCTACTCCTGGAGTACTCATTGATGGCTAACAGCATTGGGTTGTTTTGGGGGTAAGTGTTTTTGGTGCTTCTCACACACACACAGAATCACACCTATCCATAGCTGTGCAGAGACCCTGTTACCATTACTCCTCAGCTGGTGGTTGTTAAAGCCTGAGGGCACTTTGTCTAGTCGTGCTGCAGCTTCTGGGCTTCCTCTCAGACTAAGCTCCATGGTCTCATTGCCGTCACAGCACCAGAGCTTCCCAAGGCTTTGAGGAATGATTCTCTTTCCCATGTAGCCTGCCCAGGCAGCATGGGACTCTTACTGGACCTCAGGTCTTTCCCTGAAGTGATCCTGGAAGCAGTGTGAACTTAGATGATGAATCTTAAGGATAGACAGAGGATTTTGTGGTTGCCCTGGAAACTGAGCCCAGAGTCCAGACTGTGTGTTAGAGAAGTCTGGGGTTGGACAGGTGAAGACGAGAGCTGTCATGAGCCAGGCATTGTCTGTGGATGGGACTCTTACTGGACCTCAGGTCTTTCCCTGAAGTGATCCTGGAAGCAGTGTGAACTTAGATGATGAATCTTAAGGATAGACAGAGGATTTTGTGGTTGCCCTGGAAACTGAGCCCAGAGTCCAGACTGTGTGTTAGAGAAGTCTGGGGTTGGACAGGTGAAGACGAGAGCTGTCATGAGCCAGGCATTGTCTGTGGATGACCTACAGGGGATAAAACAAGAGATGTATGGGTGGGAAAACAGTAATACTAATAGGTCCCACGTTTGCTTAATGCAGACTGTGAAGCTTTTCATCTCACCATGAATAGGAGATGAGGAGAACATGACTGCACTCTCAAAAAGCAGTCAAGGACAACCTGTAAGCAGGTTGGAGAAGGCTTCTCACCTTCACACAGACCAGAGCCCAAGGATCCTGGCTCCTGAGCACCATAACCTGCACCTGAAAAAGCAAATCTTTCAGAAGACTCCTATAATTAGGAAATATCTTACAGATAATCTCTATTGAATGGAGTTTCTCTTGGTTTATATTACTTGAACTGTAGTCCTCACTGCAACACAGAGAATGAAAACATTTGATTTTCTCATACTGAAGTCTATAAGGGAAGTCTCCTTGAAGAAGAAAAAAAGTAACCAATATTGTAAATTCTGTTGATTTATGCTACTAGTGGATTTGTTTTCATGGACAGAACCCTATAATACTGCAGCATTTTGAGCATAACATCAGAAGAAATTCTGCGTTTGCTTTTTTTCCCCACACAGTTTGTTGTTTTCTGTATTTTGGCAGGGAACGATCTGCACAGCTTCCAGATCACAAAGCACAAGTAGCACTTCGACAAAAGAAGAAAAATTGGATTGTGCATAGTGTTAAGTAGTTGTAAATCAGAGATTAAATGTGGAGGAAAAAACTGAAATAAGGATTACTTCAAATTGTTATTCATTTTAATTTTTTCCACTGTGTCACAAAAAATACTTTTCCAATTCCTCACCTACTTTTTGTCTTTC
>NW_008682293.1:84492-87857 GCF_000695815.1 Acanthisitta chloris
AGCATTTGTGTTCATATTACTGTATGATACAAGGTGAACACTGCTTGAAATGGTAAAATTAATGTTTGCAGGAACAGTTTCTTGCTACTCACCCTGAAAAATGTAATCACTAGCTATTGAAGTGCAACTTTCCTAGAGCAAATCTAGCAATGGCAGGACATTTGCAGACACATCTACATCAGCCAGCCCCTCCTGGCATAGGCTGTTGCAGCTATGCTGGAAAATAGTGGTAGTGTAGATATGGTTACATTGCTATTTATCAGTCATTTCTTCCCTATCAATCACATCAGCATTAAGCATGAAAGCTTCAAAAAACTCAGTGAAAAGCAGCCAACAGGCTTCATTTTAATTATAGGAAGGAAAAAGAGTTTTAATCGTGCCTTTATATGTGATAGAAATACAGTGGATTAAAGGCCAAAAGCAAAAATGCTGATGTGTTTGTTAAATCACAGCTCCCAGTGCATGTAAAAAGAGGATTTCCACAGGAGAACAGTCCCCCAAGTCCTGCCAGTCATACTTATTCTAGGGAATTCAGCTATGGAAATCCAAGTCAGATAGGAATATCCATGTCAGATAGGAATATGAGCAGCAAGTAATTGATTAATCGGTGTTGCAGATTATACTGTAGAGCAAATAAACAGATTGATCTGCACTTTGAGGCAACAGCAAATCTTTTCTTTTCTTGTGGCAAACACTTTCTCCATTGTATTATCCAAGACATTCCCTGTTACATTGCCTTCATGCTAGAAAAACCAACAAAGTGGTTTTGCTTTCTGGAGAGTGTTACCAGTGATCAGAACATTAGATGTAAAAGTCATACTGGTTTGAGTTGAACATTCATAGAAATCTCTTCAATGAGACCAATAACTGAGTCTTTCATTCTGGTGGTATTGAGGGTTTTTTGAAGCCCATCATCTTTCCTGTAAAACATGTGATGGCATTAATTAAAAGTTAAAGCTGAAGTAAAATATTAATAAAAAATTAGTTATGTGCTAGAATGTTTGTTCAAAGCCTGAACTAGATAACAATAGCAGATGTTTACTTTGCAAATGGAAGCCAGTACAGCTCAGCTGACTGTAAAACTGCATGGCAATCAAATCACACACTGAAGGGTGTGGGGAGTTAATGGAATAGGCATATAGAAAAAAATTAGCACATACAGCTCAATTTAACCAATTTTAACAATGAATTTGCTGCATTATCACAAGACATATATGTGCACATGCCACACTGCATTAAATTACTAAGGGAGGTCTAAAAGGAAAGGAAATTTATGACAAATTTAAGGGGCCATGGTGGAGGTTATCATGGATTGCTAGAAAAGGAACAAAGAAGCACAATAATGTTAGTGCAGACACCTGACTGGCTTCATGTGTCCTGGAGACATTTACTTGGTTGCATCTAACATAGAAGCACAACTATGAGCTTCGAGGTGTTGGGAATGAGACGAGTGAGGGAGTTGGCAGCAGCCAGAGAAAGCACAGAAAGCACATTCTTCCTCCATCTCCAAGACAGGGAGGTACCAACAGTGGACCTCACCACTGGCTGCAAAGTAAAACTGTTTTTATTAAGAGGGACATAGGTTGCCTTGGGTTTACATTTCTAATTTGACCTTCAGTAAGCAAATGTCTCTCTTCTAAAGGAAGGTCTTCCTTTACTCTTATCATTGCTATCAAAAATTCCCAGGAAAAGAGGTTTGCTGATGTCATAGCCTATCTGACCTGTGATGTTTCTTCTATTGAAATGCCAGAGATGGAAAGCTCCTGAGGCTGTGGTACTTTGGAGCTCAGATGAGAAATAGGTGTCAGAGACTAGGCTTCTTGTCTCATACCCATAGAATGGGCCAAAGGATTTAAAACTCATTGGCCTCTTATTTATGACAGCTAAACTGGAAAAAAAACTCTTGGGAGTTTCTCTAAATACCTAACATACTTCTGGATAAACTTATAGTCCACATCAAAGTATCTGTAGATGTTAACACACTGAATTGGAACACATGTCCTTTTAATCATGTTGGTCCTTACATTTGGTGAGACCCTGGCCCAGGTTGCCCAGGGAGGCTGTGGCTGCCCCAACCCTGGCAGTGTTCAAGGCCAGGCTGGATGAGCCTTGAGCAACCTGATCTAGTGAGGAGGTGTCCCTGCCCAGGGCAGGGGGTTGGGACTAGATTATCTCCAAGGTCCATTCCAACCCTTAAATTCTATGGTTCTATCACCAAACTATCAAATACAAATTATTTGTGCAACTACTTGAGACACAGCCTTCCAGCCCAGCGTTTCTATGGAAATATATTAAATAATAAACATATTTCATGAGGATATGATCTAACTTTAACAGCCTTGGTATGTTGTGTGCAGTTCTCACAGTGGTAGGTTCCTAAGAAGGTGTCCCTTCTGGACCTGCCCCAGGAGCAAGACTGCTCTGCAGCCAAAGGTGGTGTGGGAATGGGTGCATGCCAGGTTTTAACCAAGTCCAGCCAACATCAACATATACTGCAGAGGATAATTGCCTATAACACCATTACACTGGAAACTAAAACCTGATTACTGGAAGATATGGAAACAAGACACTCAGTGTTCCTAACTTCCATGCAATGTTCATCACTCACACAAGAGTTAGTGCCTGATATCCTCTCAGATTTGCTGAAGAACATGGAAAGGTCAAAATAAACATCCAGGAGTTATAAAATCCCATTTCCTTTTCAGCTGAACTATCTCCAAAGTACTAAAACATGAACATATGTTACAGTATTACTCACTACATAAAAATACATATGTTAGTAGATATACAGTATAGTTAAAACACAAAATTATACAATCTACATATACTTTTATAAACCTCCAACAACATCATCTACCAACACAGTCAATCAAATCCTATAGATAAAAATATTTTCTTGTTCTTTAACAGACACTAGACAAAAAGTTACAGAACTGGCAAATGTCTTGAAGATTTCATTACATTCAGAAGTGATGGGATGTTTTTAAATCAAAGCATACAGTGTTGCCACTTCTCATCGTGTCAATGAATTCTCATTAGTTGATGGTTTCTAAAGTCTCAGCTCCTGAAACTTCAGCTTTTTAAAACTAGGAGAGATACAGCTGATGTCAGTTTAGATACCTAAGAATTCAATTACCAGAAACAAATAAAACAGCTCAGCTCAGTTTGAAAATATTGCTGCCTTACTCTAACCGTGAAGTTTATCATTAACCCACATGAATCTGCTGATTCTTTTTTTCAGACACTTTTCCTTTCAAATTACTGTGGTTTAAAATACAATCTAAAAAAATGTAAGGTTATTTTAGCTGCTTTTTAAAAATGATTTATTAGGAAAGTAAAGTCAGTTTTCAAAGCTTACCTTTTCC
>NW_008682293.1:87873-103701 GCF_000695815.1 Acanthisitta chloris
TGTAATTTTTAAAAGGAGACTTCAAGGCTCAACTTTGGCAGAAATTATTGATTTTTAAACCCTGCATATAGTGAAGAAACATATTTTGCCATTTCCCCAGCCACAGGTAAAATGTTTTCTTCCTATCTACAAGACTTGAAACCTCATCAGTGATGACCAAGGTCAGAACTTTCAACACAAACAAAGTATACCTTATGCAGTCCTGTAAGAAGAAGGAGACTTCAAGGCTCAACTTTGGCAGAAATTATTGATTTTTAAACCCTGCATATAGTGAAGAAACATATTTTGCCATTTCCCCAGCCACAGGTAAAATGTTTTCTTCCTATCTACAAGACTTGAAACCTCATCAGTGATGACCAAGGTCAGAACTTTCAACACAAACAAAGTATACCTTATGCAGTCCTGTAAGAAGAGATGACAATGAACAGTGGAAGAGGTTTATGCCTTTCAAATCCCACAGCAGTCTGCAGCCTAAAACTTGATTCCCCAAAAGTCCTCTCATACACCTTATGCATTAATTAGCTGTTGATTGTACTTATGCAGGACACAACAACTGAATGCTATGGATTTCTACAATCCCAACCTGTCACCTGGCAAACCCTTGGCACTGGGAAGGCAGTAGGTTGCTCCAAGAATTGTGGCATTTAGTCAAAATCTTTTCCTTGATTTCAGCAACTAGAACTTTTCCATTGCTTCCTCTCTTCAATGAAGCATCTCCTGGAAAGAAACACCAAAGTAGCACCTATGTATAAAAATCAGGTCTTTCACTCCCTACAAAAATGGCAGATACTGATTTTTTTAAAGTTCCTGTGAGGCAGTGGAGCAAAATTGATATTTAGCTCATGTTTTTGAGCTGTCTCTCTGCAGAGCAAAGAGTTTAAGCCAAAGTTACAGAAATCATTTTTGGCAACCTATTGCATGACAGCCTTGCCACTGATGCCCAAGGCACCGAAGCTGGTTGAAAAACTTAGAAATTATGGCATGCAGAAACCTTTTTGCATTATTGATCTACCTGAGGTTTTCTTTGACAGGTTGGCTTACCAGTAATTATAAATGCTGAAAAAATACAGTTTAATCATCAGGGATTGAGCAACCTGACCTAGTGAGGAGGTGTCCCTGCCCAGGGCAGGGGGCTGGGACTAAATGACCTGTAAGATCCTTTCCAATCCTAAATTCTATGGTTCTATGACTCTATGATGTGCAATCAGTTAGGGAAGCTTCAGGGGAGCCTCAAACTTTCAAAGAGATACAGTGATCCAAATGATTTTTAATTCCCTGGATTAAATTTACGCTTTATCCAAGCATCTAGGAAAATGTTCACCTTCTAACAGTGTTTAGTTAAATAGTGTTATAATCAAAAACCCCAAGTCTGTGTGTCTAACGTTGAAGTCCTACATTCATAGCCAATGGGTAAGTACCCTGAGCACTTACAAGTCTTTTCTTCACTGTGCTGAGGGATGTCAGGTGGGGGTTGGTCTCTTCTCCCAGGCAACCAGCAGCAGGACAAGAGGGCACAGACTCAAACTCTGCCAGGGGAGGGCTAGGTTGGAGATTAGGAAGAGATTTTTTACAGAGAGAGTGCTCAGGCATTGGAATGTGCTGCCCAGGGAGGTGGTGGATTCCCCATCCCTGGAGGTTTTCAAGCTGAGACTGGATGTGGCACTTAGTGCCATGGTCTAGTGACCACGGTAGGGTTGGACTTGGTGATCCTGGAGGTCTTTTCCAACCCTGTTGATTCTATGATTCTATGTTTGGCACTTCTCTGAAGTAAGAAGCTTATATATTTCTTACTCAGTTTCTAGCACTGAACAAACCTAAGGAAGGCAGTCGGCTTGTAAATGCTGCCAGTTTCCATCTTTCAGTCTCCTCATTCATTACTGTTTAGTTGCCTTTTACTTTCTTGGGCAATTTTGAAACATTTGACAAATTTTTGAGAGAACTTCAAAAAGAAACTTCAAAAATCTTCCATAAGTCTGTTCCTAAGTGTTTTCAAATAATGTGTTAATAAAATAAATACGCGAAAAGCTAAGAAGTGGAAGAGGGGAATATATGCAAAGCCTTTTTCCTGTAGGTGTTCTAATAGCCATAATGATTTATTTTTTCTAACTAGCTTAAGCAGGATTATTACTTAGTTAATTCTTGATTACTTTTTTTTTCTACACTGGAACATGATTAAGTAAGTCAAAACTTGCCTTTGCCTGACCCTCTAAGACCTAGGGTTTGCTATTCATAATGATGAGCAATAGCTTGAATATTTGTTGGTGCACAGATCTACATCTTCTTGGACATGACAAACAATGTAAATCTTTTCCATTTATATGCCTGATCATTTTTTTCAACGTGCTGAAGTGTTTGAATTTCCAGGGTCAGAAAATTATTAATCTTATTAAATGTTTGACACAATGAACTAAGCAAAACATCTTTTGAGGGTATAAAGAGAAGATAAAAGAATGAATTCTTATCATTGTAATGCTTTAGCTGCATGACTTCGAGGTTCTTAGGCTATCATAATATAATGTTTATCAGAAGCCAAAACAAAGATTTCTCTCTTAAAGAAATACCAGAATTTAACACAAAAGGCAATCATAGATATTAAAAAAAAAAAAAAAAAAAAAGGCAAACAAAACCAAACTGTTTGCAAAATGCTAGAAATATTAAGAAAACAAAATAATGTTTCAAAACAGTAAAATGAGAAACTCCATTCTGGACAAGACACTTGCAGTGCCTAACATGCTAACAATAAGGATTTTCAGTGGAATGTATAACAAATCTGGGGGACTTTTATTAAAAAATGGCCATAGGCAGCCTATGGTTTGGTTTTGGCTAAGCCTCAGTCATCATGTTTTGATTTAGAAGGAGAAAACCCAAACCACCTGTGGTTTTCATTTTTAATTCATGGCCCATAGGAATACAGACTTTACACTTTCCAATTTTTTTCTACCCATGTGCAGCTTGTTAATCAGGAAAATAATATTATAAAGCTATTCCTATCCATGTGTAGAATTTTAAAGAGGCTCAAGTGAAAATATACAGAAGCCATGGTCAGTATTGTCCATGAACACACAGGAGGGATCCTGAAAATCCAAACCTCCACCCTGGATGTCCCAGATTGCCCTTTCTAGAGAGCACATAGATTGCAGTGCCAGACTCTCCAACTGAAGGTTGTTTTCTTTTCTTAATGAATAATGTTGGACATAAGTGAAATCACAGCAGATCTAATGTAAGCAGGAGACAGATTTCTAGGCAATGTTTATTTTCTACAAGCTGGTGGTGAAGTGGTTTTGAAGAGGCTGTGGGTAACAAACCTTACTCAGTGACAATCCAGGTAACAAGCTGAAGGAAATAGGACCCTGGAAAATTAAAGAGAGAGTACAAAATAGCAAAGTATGGACACCATTTCCAAAAGGGACAGGGGTGAGGTTCCAAGTGAAATGAGATCACAAACATTCTGAAATGTGGTAGCTCAGGTGAGGGACACTCACTTCACAGTTGTGTCTTAGGTGGTTACGCCTACAAAGATGCACCAAAATAGAGATATCAGGCAAGTTTTGTTTTAAAGGACAAGGTACATTTCATATGCTAATCTACCACAGCAGACTTTCAAAGCCTTCACCCTTTTTCATGCAACGAAACACTGACACACATTTCTTTTGTCTTAACCCTCATCTAACTGGATCTCCAGCTGGCAGATGTTACTGGCAGCTCTCTTTGAGAAAAAACACAGGGTGAAATACAGATCCCTTTGAAGACAGTGGGAGATTTGCCATGGACTTTAGTAGGGCCATATTTCACACACTTCCTTGTGATAAAAGGCAGCAAACTAATAGAAATAATTTAAAACCTCTATCAATATTGAGGTACTTCATTCCTTAGTTAAACTAAGCTTTACCTTCTGTGTCACAGCTCTCCCACCACAAACAATTGGACTTATACAATTAAATATCTGTATAAATGCACATGCACATATGAATATAAACTATGCATGAATATAGTTTGGATTAAACCTCTTTTTATTGATTGCATGTGGAGAAAAGAAACACAGAAGAAATGAAAGTCAAACCAATTTTTGGTTAATGAATTGACCAGCTACTATATTTTGTGTGTCTTTCTAGATGGATGCTGCCAACAGAGTGGGGATGCAAAACAGGTAGTGCAGATTGTTGGGGGAGAAGAGTTTGAAGCTGGTTTGATCCAATGCAGAAAGTAATATGTAAAACCTATTTGTACCGACAAGAAGAAAGTACCACACATACAGAGATAAATTTATAAAACTGAAAAAAATTTTACAAGCAAGCCTATACAATATAACTGAAAATCTGCATCATTTTTATCATGCTGACTCGCTTATATTCATGTGGTTTCAGTCTCACAGATGTTCTGGAGGCTAGGACATGTAATATGGCTCCATAGTTTTCTAACCACAGAATATCCAAAATATATAACCAGGAAATCACTTGCAGTCTGTGTGGGGTTTGGCAGATGGTATTTCTAAAAATGCAAATATCCAATATGGAGGTAGTGGAGAAGAAGGATTTCACAAGGGAACAGTGTATCTCTTTATATGGAGTGTAAACTTTACACAGGATTCCAATATAGAACTGGTGAGCACTGTTAAAAAAGTTTCCAATGAATATTCATTTCAGTTTATAAACATATTCTCTTCAACTGTTTCAATGCCCTCTTTGTGTTTGCTTACTGTGCATGTTCTAGCTATTGCATTTACTGGCAAGAACGTTTGTAGAAACAGCAAATTTTAAACAAGTATTAGAGAATATATATGGGTAATGAATTTTTCATTTGGAAATACAGGTGCTGGCACCAGAAATTCGTTCCAAACAGGTATCCTCATCCATTCTAGAAAGGATTGTATATGATCTGCAAGACTAAAACTTGCTTACATTGAATTTAGGTTGTTGAATTCTCCCAACCACAGGCACCAGCAGTGGTCAGATGAGACAAAAATTGAAAAGCAGTCTGTTCTCCTGATGTGAAACTTCTGTGCAATGGAGGAAAATCAGGAAACAAGATGGTGTGAGATAACTGGCTGAGCTGCATTCTGATTTGTGTATTGATACCAGTCAACCTCATACAGTTATGTACCAGTCCCTGGTACAGAGCAGGTAGAATCAAAGAATCAACCTGGTTGGAAGAGATCTCAAAGATCACCAAGTCCAACCCTCCCGTGGTTACTAGACTATGGCACTAATGGGATGTCTCAGCCTAGGGCAGCCTCCCATCCAGCCTGCTTAGGCTATGAGCAAGTTTTTTCAGCTACCAGAGCTGCACTAAGCATCCTTCCCTTCGCTCTGGAGCACAATTGCAGGATAGAGCAGAAGAAACCCTATCTCCAGCTGCTGGTGCAACATACTGTGCCCCTAACAGAGCAAATTCCACCACCTGGGAGGCACCATGGGGCACACTGCCCACCACTAGCAGCACAAAGGGTTGGCTTCTAGTTTTTATGGCTGGTTGGAAAAATTCTGAGAAGAGCAGAACAGCTCTCAGTGCCTTATAGCTGCAGGAATTTCTGCCACTGAGGTTCCGTGCCTGACAAGCTGTGTAGCTTCTAGTTCCGAGGGCTTTCAAAGCTTAAATGTTAAATATGAAATATGAACACACAAAATACATGAAAAATGAGAATTATTGGAGCCAAGATTTGCTCACATGGGACCTTGGTAATTACGGTTTAGTTCTAGACAAGAGTAAGCACAGAAAAGACCAGGCAGATTTCATAGGAAGGAAGATTTCATGTGACGTTGCACAGCTGCAGTCACCATCTTAATACACCATAAAATATATAAATCCAAGTTCCTAACTGATGCAAGCAATTACTGCTCCATCAAGCTGATTTACAGTGGAACTGAAACATATCATTCGCCTGGCAACTCTACCATAAACAGACTGGATTCTCTGCTAGTATAGACTACTAGTTTTATTACCCATAAATATATTTACTAGAGAAAAATTAGGAGCAGACAGAAATGCATGTCATCCCATAAAATTTTTGTGAAGTTTCACAGAAATAGAAATTTTTCTAAAAGCTTTTTTTTTTATATACACATGCCATGGCTTAACTCAATGTGCATGTATACACGTCTTAAGCACAATACTCTAAAACATTTTAACCACCTGATAGTGAGAATGTCAAACTTAATCAAGTTCTGCACCATTTTAAGCTTGGAGGTTAAGTTTAAGGAGTATTTCTTTTTAGCTCTAACTTTTGTACGGCTTTTCAGTTGGTATTTTGTCAAAGAAAAATCATAAAACAGAGAAAAAAGTTATCTGTGTCTGTATTTCTGACTTTAGGAAAGGGTCAGTTTCTTTCCAAGCCGTATCACGCTCAGACAGCTTTCTGGCAACTTCACTTCATCTGCAAACAGCCAAGATAGTGTGAGATGATCCAAAAGATTCCTAAAATATTAGATATTCCTGTATATATATATTTTTCAGACTAAATATTTTCATGAATGCAATCACATGAAAGATCCCTAACACATATCAAAACGCGGATTTACACATTTTAGACTCTACTTATGAACTGAAGAGATTTCATTGTCTCATCTCTTTCTTAGTGAGTTACATGGGTTTTCTTCAGAAAAGTGAGTTCCAGGTACAGTGAGTTTTCCTCCCACATCTCATCAGTAGTGTTTCACCACACTGAAGGAACTACACAGTCTGTTAAAATGAGAATCCACCTTCGTGGGTAAGAGGGCCTGACCCATGGCAACTTAGGTTGCTTAAGTTGAGGTCATCATGATAATTCCTTTCCAAATTGGTAATTTTCAGTTTGTATAGGAGTTGTTGTTTCTTCAAAAAGTATAACAAAATATCAGTGAGAATTTCTGTGACTCTGTAATCAAACATTTCCATTCTAAAGCCTTGTCACCAAAACTTGCGTGAACTTTGTCTATATTTTGCATGCAAATAATTAGGATGTGCTTGAACAAAGGACTTATCCTGTATTTCAGAGAATCATAGAATTTAAGGGCTGGAATGGACCTAAGAAATCATCTAGTCCCAACCCCCTGCCCTGGGCAGGGACAGCTCCTCACTAGATCAGGTTGCTCAAGGCTCATCCAGTCTGGCCTTGAACACTGCCAGGGTCGGGGTAGCCACAGCCTCCCTGGGCAACCTGGGACAGGGTCTCACTAGCATTAGAGTAAAAGGCTTTTTGCTAATGTCTAACCTAAACTTTCCCTCCAAGAAATCATCTAGTCCCAACCCCCTGCCCTGGGCAGGGACAGCTCCTCACTAGATCAGGTTGCTCAAGGCTCATCCAGTCTGGCCTTGAACACTGCCAGGGTCGGGGTAGCCACAGCCTCCCTGGGCAACCTGGGACAGGGTCTCACTAGCATTAGAGTAAAAGGCTTTTTGCTAATGTCTAACCTAAACTTTCCCTCCTTCAGTTTAGTTTGATTGCCCCTTGTCCTATCACTGCAGTTCCTAACACAGAGTCCCTCTCTGACTCCTTGTAGGCCCTTCAGAGATTGAAAGGTTGCTCTGAGGTCTCCACACAACCTTCTCTTCTCCAGGCTGAACAGCCTCAACTCCCTCAACCTGTCCTCACAGGGGAGATGCTCCAGTGCTCTTAGCAACTTTGTGGCCCTCCTATTTGTGTATATTAGTAGTACAACTTTGGTGCAAAACAAATCTGCATTGCCTTCATTCATTGCCATGTATCAGTGGCTATTTCTATTTACATGAAGAAAATAATTAATTCCTGAAGCCATGATTCAATATTACCATATTTCCGAGTGTTGGGCTATTCAGTTTTGCAACAGCAAACCTGAAGAGATTTCTAACTCAATGCACCCTGTGGCCCAGGTTCCTGGATTTCACACTTATACCCTGTTTCCAACACCAGCTAAGCCAGTGAGATGTGAGTTTTCATGGCAATGGAGCACTGTGCAACCACTCCTGACTCCTAAGTACTCTGTTTCCTCTCCAGCAGTCACAATATAGGCTACTTGGCTGAGACACAAAGCCATAACACCAAAGCACAGGCCTGAAACACACTCAGGTAGTGCAGGAGTGTTATTCTTGGTTTTGAAAGGTATTATTTAAAGGAGCAACAGGCAGAAAACCAAAATAACTTGGGGCCATAGAGTTCTTCTCTTTGAGATGGAATAAATTATCATTAGCTTTTCAGTCAGACATATGAGTATCTGTGACACTGAGAAGAGTTTGAAATTTTCAGCCCTGCCTCACATCACAGTATTGGAATTGGAATGGAGCTTTTAGTATGTTTTTCCAAGAAATTTTAAAGGAAGAAGGGCTGATCAATGTGAGAAGCTGAATAATCAGTACCAGTCTGACTCATGTGCTGTTAATGCAGTCAAAAACGGTGGTAAAAAGTTGCTTATACTCCATCAGACTTGATTCTCCTATGACTTAGAGCACTTTTGCTCTAAAATAACACAGCTGGACTTTTTGGGAAGTTTCTTTTTTTTACACTGCAACTGATAGTGTAATCCAAATATGGGTCTAAACGCTTTTGGATTCACACCATTACAATAAGAACCAATATCTGACTAGGAGTTTTCTTGTTGTTGTATTAAAGGCAGAATATGTTTTCTCCCATAATTTTGAAAAGAAGGGTTTATGTTTTCCCGTTTACAAAGTGCAGAAAGGTTCAATGACTTACATTCCTGAATGGATGAAGATAAGCCAAATACAAAACAGCACCAAAGCCCTGCACCTCCTGCAAAACACCTTGTAGGAGCATGAGCACACTCCAGAGAAATGAATCCCTGATTTTTTTTCCCATCAGCAGAGATCTAGGTACAAGCAACTGTGAAAGAGCAGAAACACGTGAAGTGCTTAAAATTGTAAGCACTATTTAGAACCAGAACCCGCCACTTTTCACAGATCTAAGACCATACCACATTCTTATTTTCTTCCTGTGGGAGGTCAGTGTTTATACTGTGGATGTGCCTGCCAGGAAGAACATTTTTGCACTTGCTCTTCTTCCAGTTGCTAATCTGCACGTTCATTTGCCTCTGCTAGAAGAATGGTCCGTCTGAGCGTTTCCAGCATTGCTGGCAGCAGGCCCAAACTTTTTCACAGAATCAGAGCATTTTGCAGGCACAGGATGGAAATTTTATCTTCCTCTGGTTTGCCTTTCCCGTGGTACCAGGATGTGGCTGTCTTCTGTCCTGTCCTGGCTGCTAGACTGGGTTTTGGAGTCAAGGTCTGAAATTACAGGAGCCTTGACAGTGGAGGTGTGCTCTGCTCTGCCCAGGAGGCTGAGCTGTCTTTCTTGACTGCTGCCTTAGTCCTCACTTCTGGCAAAGTCCCTGGGTCCTCTTGAGATCCCCAGTTTGTCTGCGTTGGCACCACATAACATTTCCCTCCTGCAGCATCATACTGGTGTGTCTAAAAATGCTCATAAAGCCTTTAGTTATCCCTGGCAATAAGCTGGAGAAGAAACACAGCACATAGGTCCTCATCATTTTATTTTGCAGTTGTTAAGCTTGCCACAGTCTTGTCTTTGCCTTGTGTCAGGAAAATATCAAGATAACTAAACACTGAAGTTGCCTTTTATGGATGTTGCCTAGAGGTATTCAATACACATTATTCCATGCAGCATTTTTTATCCCAAATTTAACCAGAAAGAAATGAAAGGCCAAGGTGGTCTCTCCTACAGATTTGCATGAGTTTGAAGGAAGGACAAAAAGAGCAAGACCTCAGTGAGGGACTTATCCCCCCAGTTTTAGTTTTAGTGCAGTTAACTAGTGTTGGATACAAAACAGACCCAAACCAGACTGTTCAGGTCTTTTCCCTTTCTGCCTTTCTTATTAAAAAAAAAAAAAAAAAAAAAAAAAAAAAAAAAAAAAAAAGAAAGAAAAAAAAGAAAAAGTAAGAGATGCATTGACTTCTTGCCCTAGTTTCTGAGCATCACTCTGTGGCTGCTCTAGCACAAGAAGCATTTTCTCTTGGCTCCCTGGCCATGCTGGAGACAGCAAACTGCCTCTCCTGTCCTCCAGCTGCACAGCTCAGTGACACACTGGCTTTTCCAAAGGATCCTGGAGATGCTAAGCTACTCTCAGAATATCTAAGACAAAACTCATGGCTCTTAGCCCTGCCCAGGGAAAGCCAAGGCAGTAAGTGCAAACAGGAATCTGCACAGCACAGTTTTTTCTGCTGCTCTCCCTAACGCTGCAGTTTGTGGGGAGATCTTGATGGAGTGTTACCTGGTTTGCTCATGTTTGTTCGCGGTTTTATTATCACACATCGCAGGAGGTACAAGTTGGAGGAGGCATTGTGAGAGACTGCAGCCAAAACTCCATCTTGATAACATTTTTATGGGGGTGAAACTACAAAGAGCAACTCAACAGCTGCCAGCAGGGCTGTGCTAGCCTGAAAGAATCACCAGAAGCAGGCGAGCAACATTCGTGCTGAAAATATGATTGATCGCTTCTTCTTTTCCCTGCAACTCTGCCCTGGTACAAATCCAGGCTCAGTGAGAAGTGACTTCAACTGGGGATGAGTTCAGCCTTAAGAGGCAGCTGCACTTATTTCCACTAAATCCCTGGTTCACATACCAAGCCCTAGGCAAAGCTGGAGGCTTGAGGATGGCATGTTGCCCTGGTCCTGGTTGGAGTAAAAATGACAAAAGCAGACATGGGTCATTTTTTGAATTCCATCCAAAAGACAAGTCAATTCATTTATGGGTGTGCCAAGAAAGCTGAGGTAGTTGACTGAGCACATTGTGCCTAAAAAAAAAGTACAGCACGCTGCTAATAAAGGTCACTTTACCTTTGGTTCAAGAAGAGCTGAGGGATTTTCCAGATAGGTAAAGTACTGAATGACTGTTCAACCTTCCAATACACTAGCTCATTGTACATGCCTCTCTGATAAACATTTACACTAACAGAAATACTGTGTCCAGTTCTGGTGTCCTCAACATAAGAAGGACATGGAACTGTTCGAGCAAGTCCAGAGGAGACCACGAAGTTGTTAGGAGCACTGGAGCATCTCCCCTGTGAGGACAGGCTGAGGGAGTTGGGGCTGTTGAGCCTGGAGAAGAGAAGGTTGTGTGGAGACCTCAGAGCAACTTTTCAATATCTGAAGGGCCTACAAGGAGCTGGAGAGGGATCTGTGTTAGGAACTGCAGTGATAGGACAAGGAGTAAGGATTCAAACTGAAGGAAGGGAAGATTGGGTTAGATATTAGAAAAACGTTTTTTACTCTAAGGGTGGTGAGACCCTGGCCCAGGTTGCCCAGGGATGTGGTGGCTGCCCCAACCCTGGCAGTGTTCAAGACCAGGTACAATGAAGCCTTGAGCAACCTGATCTAGTGAGGAGGTGTCCCTGCCCAGGGCAGGGGTTGGGGCTGGATGATTTGTAAGGTCCATTCCAATCCCTAAATTCTATGGTTCTATGACTCTATGAAAGCAGCACTAGAACTGATAAAGTTAAGGATACTGAAATGATGTGCAACCACATATGCCCTTTGTTTGACATGCTGATTTGTCCTGATCACAGGTACCCTATAACTTGCATAAGAGTACATTTATGTAATTTGCTTAATTTAACATCTTATTTGCATATTCAAATATCTACCAAAGAATTTGCCTCTAAGTAGGGTTTTTAGAAGAAAAAAAATATAGTATAGAATCTGGAATATATATTAAGAGCTTTTTCTTAATTCTTTAAGTTCCCTGCTGCTTACAGGAATTAAGTATGGAAACAACATCTGTGTAATATTGTGAAGCATTTCAAAAGGGCTCCTCAAAAAGAGCTGACACAATCTTACTCCTTTTAGAAGAGGATATGAAATGAATTGCTTACTTTGGCTATTACATGCACTCCCTTCCCCCCAGCAGCAGAGCCAAGAACTAGTGGCACGTCTGAGAATTTTTTTTACAGGGAGCCCTTCAAATATTTTTGACTATTTGCAATAAGACCTAAGAGAGGTCTCCTCCCATAAACATAACAAAGGAAATTGCTATACTAAAGGCCCACTTAAGTGAATGAATAATAGATTAATAGAATCTTATGATTAATTATTTATGTCATGTTTGCATAAAAGCCTGACAGTTGAAAAGGGTAAATGAGTAAAATATATATAGAAACTTTTTAAAACTCACAGACACTTGTTAAACCTTATTTAGTTATACAAAACTAACGTTATTTTCTAATAGAGTTGATAACAGACATAAACTGGTCACTACCAGCAAGAAATGCCATTTGCCAGTAAGCAACACCTCCATAGATGCAGTGAATTTATCAGCCAGAACAGATCACCTGCCCAGAGTCTTGCAATACTGCCCTTGGAAAGACACCTACACTTTGGCATAAAAATCCAGGTATGATTCCAAAGTAATTAATTAAAGTCTTAATGTCAGTATGGAACTTGATTTGAGTTTAGCTCAGCTTTAAAGATCACCTTAATGATACTTTCAGAACTTGGCTGGGCCTAATTGCATTTACTTTGTGTCAGCTCTGAGGTTAGTCATGTATGAGCACGCAAAAATAACATCTTCCTTCTACTTTCCAGAAATATTCTAAATGTTTTGAAGTGAGGATTTTGCCTAAAAAAAAAAACCAAAAAAAACTTGTCTTTTAATTGAAAGACCACAGAATCTGGCCTGGATCAATGGTCAATAGGACCAGGGAAGTGATTCTTCACCTGCATCTGGTGCTGGTGAGGCCACACCTTGAATCCTGTGCTCAGTTCTGGGCCCCTCAGCTCAGGAGGGACATTGAGGGGCTGGAGCAGGTCCAGAGAAGGGCAATGAGGCTGGTGAAGGGACTCGAGTACAAGTGCCATGAAGTGTCATTCCAATTACATTGACTTGTAATTAGAATGACAGAACACAGTGTTCTCTTTCAAGAAAAGGTATTGCAAATGTTATATATCTGAGATGGGTAATGTGTGTCTCTTGATTCAGGTATGCCCATCTGCATGACTTGCTACTCCCACAAATGAGTCTTGATGCACCAAATCCTTGTTGAACTGCCATCTCCTAGCAAGAGTAAATACAGGGACTGTAGGCCTGAGAGTCTCACAGAGGGGACCCCAAAATCCTATGGATTCAGACATAGTAGCACTTTCTGCAATAAATTATATCACTTCATGGATGATCCATGGTAGTGAAGCTCCCTGTGCCTGGTAAGACAAGTTTGCTGTACCCTGATTCTCCATGCCTCTCCTTCAGTACCAGGCACTGGAGTCTGTCTCGATCTTAACTTGCCAGTTTGGCAGAACAATGGAGTTCACTGAAAAGATTATTTGTAGCAAGAATATTTCCATGCATCAAGCCAGAACTCAACAATGGTCTTTCAAAATAATGCTGTCTAGTAAAATCAACCAGCTGAAAAGCATTTTGCACAGTATCAAAAATGTAAATAGAGTGGACAGTTGGCCAGTTACTATGCTTTTGTGTGTATATGTAGTCAGTGGGCAAATCCAAAACACACATGTAGTTTAGAAAATAAAAGATGCATGTAAAAATTGGTTGCTTTATAATAATTTGTCTGTACAATTATGGTGCTATTATTCCTGTGTAACAGGAGCTGATCAGGGAAGAGAAAGTGCCTGTATTCTCATATTCATAGAATCATAGAATTTTAGGAGTTGGAATGGACCTCAGAGATCATCCAGTCCCAACCCCTGCCCTGGGCAGGGACACCTCCCACCAGAGCAGGTTGCTCAAGGCTTCAGCCAACCTGTCTGTGAACACTGCCAAGGTTGGGGACTCTCCTACCTCTCTGGACAACCTGTGCCAGTGTCTCACCAGCCTCACAGGGAAAACGTTTTCCTAATATCTAACCTAACTTTCCCCTCCTTCAATTTGTCCCCATTGCCCCTTGTCCTGTCACTGCACCTCCTGACTAATAATAGTGCTTTAAAACAAATAATGGTGTTTTAAAACCCTGTGCTTACTCATAGAACAAATCCTCACTGAAGTCATCAAGACTGAATCTTCCAGGATCAACCCCTTAATTTCTGCTTTAACAGTTTGTTAGCCTCCAGTATATTTAATCTCCTGTATCTAAAAATTTCCCAGTAGTATCACAAATGGTTTATGAAAAATAAATATTTAGACAAGTGTAAAACCTATTTAACATTGATTTTTTTCTTTTCATTACAACCCATCTAATGTCATGGGCTGATTAGATCAGCCTGCAGACACGTCAACAAGGCTTGCAATCATCTAATTTATCCTCGGGGTACTAACTTCTAAAAATTGTACCATTTGGGAATTAAATGTAAATAAAATGCTTTTGATTTTCCAGTCAACATTCAACCCTTCGTTTCAAAAGATAAAAGTAGCCTGAATAGTGAAAAGAAAAATCAGAAGAGCTCCAGCAGTATGATCAGAGGACTTTTTCTTCACTGGCACCAAGGATTCCAGAAGCAGCAGCCAAATCAGGCAAGAAAGCAGGGCAGGACATCAGCTGTGTCTTTCATCCACTGAGCCTTTCACAGGGATCATAGTACACTGCCATAAGCTTCATCCATAGTGTGGATGCATGTCCAGACACATGATTGCAATCAGGTCGTTGGAAGAACTTTTCTCTCAGCAGCCTGTGGAAAACCAGCCAAGGCACCGTTCAGGCCCTGAACTGCTGCAAGGGTTTATCCTCTTTGCAATGCTCTCCTTGTGCGAGAGCAGACCTGCACCCAGCAGGGCAAGAGGACAGCTCTGTGCTGGCCAAGCCTCCGTGATGAGAGTTGCCACGTCATCCAAGATGCTGTGGGCCTTGCTGGGAGACTCTGGTGCCTCCCTGATGGGTGACTGCTGGCAGCTTCTGCAGTTGGACAGTCCTGGGGGTGGCTGCAGATTGGAGGTGGCTGACCCACAGTCACTCCTTGCAACAGCTTGTGCTGGGTTGGGTGAGGCTGTACATTGGCATCACTCACCCAAAATGATGATGTCTTTGGTTGCAAAGAGGAGGAAGTGAAGGGTCATGTAATGTGGAAAAAACTCCTCTGGGACCCTGAGGCAAAATGTCTTGGAGTCAGAAGTCCAGATAAAAAAAAAACCAAAGAAGCCTTTGAGCCCAGAAAAGGATTAACTGGATTTACTAGGTCCAAAGAAAAGACGAGCAGAAACAAGGAAAAAAATACACTGACTTGGTCTCTTCAGCTCACTGCTATTCACCGGAGAAGAAATATGAGTTACAATGAACTGGGAAAGGATTTTTTTGTGCTTATGAAAGGAAAAAAATATATTGCTCATGCTTATTTTATGTAGTCCAATAAGCCAGTCTGGGAAAGGGATATCCATATAGATTTCTGTATATTCACAAGGAGCAGAGGAAGAGAAGCAGGAGCAGACAGGGACTGCTTCAGCCACCCCTTACAGGCTGGTGCTGGAGAAATAGTTCTTGCAGATCACTTTGTCAGTGTTCATTTCCCACCGTGCAGCATTTGAGTAAAGGCTTTTCTGTACCATATCCATGTTATTCAGGAACCACAGAGCTGCCCAAACCCTGATTACAGCTACAGTGCTGCATGTGCTAAGGAATGCAATACAAACAGCTTTTGTTTCTCTAATAATCTCTGTGTTTCTTGAGTAGCAATAAAATGCCCCTGATCCTCACTTCTTAGAAGATTCACCCTTGAAATAAATGCTTGTATGCAGGTATTCCCTTTATGCTTGTATTTCACTTCCACTTTTTTAATACTCTAAGTCTGCTTATCTGTAGGAGGTACTTTGATAATCTGATGTGAATAATATTTATGCCTAAGGATGAACGGAAATTCATGATGCCCATTATGTTATTCGAAAGTAGGATGTGCATTTCTGCTGGTGTAATCATTTATTGGTTGGAAGAACACTATAATATGAGCCTTCATTTCTCTTTAAATATCAGC
>NW_008682293.1:103734-112064 GCF_000695815.1 Acanthisitta chloris
CCACTAATTTACCAGAAAGTGTCATAAACAGAACTTTGTGGGACAGCAAAAGTTGCTCTGTGGCTCTCAGCACCTGATCTCCAGTAAAATTTCTATTCACTCCTATGGAGTCTTTTCTGTTATTTTTGTTTTCCTCTCCAGAACACACATGGTCTAATTATTTCTGTGTTTCTGTAGCAGCCCAAGTATTTCTCTGATGCAAAAATCTGTTTGATTGTCTTCGAATATCTCTTTATTTCCTTCTTTAGGCTATTCCTTTTTTAAAGCACAGGCAGAGACCTGTTTTGAAAAAAAAACCCACATGTCCACACATCTTTGTATGTTCAAGGCCACATTTGTTTGCAGCAATTTGCTGACCTGCTGCATGGTCAAGTACTTATTTCTTCATTTCCAATTTTGTGTAATCCATTTCTATAAGAATGAATATCTGGACCATGAACTTTCCTTTATCAAAGTATATGTTTGTAGGCCGTGATATCTCTGAGTACACAGATACCTGATTAGGTAACGTGTTTGCATTTGGGCTATTTGTGTAGCTGTTGAGCAGCAAGAGCCACTGAAGCACCGTAGCAAAGTGCCAAATTTGCTGAAGTCTGAGAACCCTTTATGGCTTCAGATAGCAATGCTTTGGTTCCTGCCTGTGTGCAGAGCAGATAAATAAGTGATTGTAGTGTTCTCCATCTCCAGTCAAACACAAATCATTTTGCCATTACAAGGCTTTAGCAATAGGGAATATGGATCAGGATTGCCTAAATGAGAACAACAAATGTGAATAACACTAGAGTCTGATCCTCCTCTGCTTTCCCTCTACTCCATGTACTTAGACCTATGAAAAATGGATATAAAAAGGTTCACACCTACTCTGCATGTAGTATACAAACCCACCTGTGTGCAGCATGGGAAACACGTTACTCTGGAAGTTTGTCTGTCCTTCACCTGTCTGATTGAATCTTAAAATATGTTGTCTTTGAAGAGCTCCAATAATTAATTTTTCTTTTGCTTAAAAGATTTCCTTAAGTCCTAAACCAGCTTAAAATTTCAAAACAGCTTCTGCTTTCACAAGGGTAAAACAATGTCAGAAAAAAACTTCACCAAAGGTATTTTCTCTCATGACATGCTCCACGTGGACTTTCCCCAATCCTTCTCACTCTACCTCAAAGGAATAATTAGCTTCTAAAAAATGTTTTTCATTTTGTCTGGGAGAAGACAGAGCATGTTTTTAATTAAGGAAGTGTTATTAAAATAAACTTTTCTAGGAAAATGTGCATAGGGTAATATATAACATAATCAGAAAAATCTTTTTTGACCAAAAAGTTGTCAGTCAACTTAAGTATCAGCTCTATCTTCCCTTGCAAGAAGCCTCTGCTCTAATCCTGGGTATACTCACTGCTTTGGCTCTTGCTTTTCCTCAAAAAGGAGTTTCACAGCTTTTGCTGCTTCACCTTTTATCTTAATTGTCTCTAATTCTGCATCCAGAAAAAGTATGGATGTTTTTCTTTCCATCAATATGTTTCTACCAGCTTGGAGTTTTGCTTCTAACACTTTGCTGGTCACATAATTTTTATGCCTCATCCTTCTCCCTTATTCTACTGCATCCACATGGCCTGAAATTCCAAGGTTTTGGTGAAATGTGTGTCCTGCCTCACGTGTTTACCCTCACCAGGTTTTCAGCCCAGAATCTCTGTGCTAACCCACACTACTTCAAAACCATTGGCATGCTGTTGGTTTTTTCAATGGCTTCAGCTTTGCGTTGATTTCTTTTCCAAAGTTGAAACTCCTCATCAATAACTAGGGGTTGAAGTTTATAGAAACGTTATAATTTGTGCAAATCTTGTATTAGCTGGGCCCTGGGGAACCTTCAAACCGCCCTGCAAACAGTGTGTTTCCTCCTGTAAAATGCAATTGAACTGTAACTCTCTCCTCTTGTGCTGTCTCATTAACTTCAAAATATTGCTTCATCCTCTGTGTCTGTGTTGGCCAGGTCTCTCTATAAAAATGTTATCAAAAGGCATCAGTTTTTCCAGTATTCTCTGACATACTGTCAGCAGAGCTGAGCAAGTTACATTATTCAAACCACATGGTAAACGCTGCTCAGGTGGAAAGGAAAAGCAAAGCAGCAGGTTGTGTCATACCTAAACAAACTGTGAATGGGAGGGCTCCCTCCCTCAGAGGAAAAAAGGCATAAATCCTTTTTCTTTTTTTTTTTCAGGCAGTGTACCTGGCAGACTTTTGTTTCTAAAGTAGCTGTGCATGGATTCTGTGACTAATATCAGGGTTGTCCTGTTTGCTAATAATAGCCATCATTGAGCAATAGCTTCAGAGAAAGCAGTACAAATCCAAATATTAACTTTAAGCTATTTGGACCTGTGGTAACTTGAAATTAATCAGCTGCTCATTATTAATGCATTTTGAAGACTGTCTATAAATGCCTTTGGCTTTTTTACTCCCTATATTGAGTTGCATTTGAGTTATCATCTTCCATTGTCTTCTATGGTACTGCTCAAGAATACTGTTATTTTTATCTTTTTTTTTCTTCAATTCAAAGCTGAATAAGCACAATGATAAACCTGTTTATAATATTTTCTAGCACGTTGTCAAGTCAGTTTTAAATAAGCTGTGGTGCACAGGAATAAACAAAGACTTCAGGTTAAAGTCACGGAGGGTAGGTTTAGTTTAGATATTAGGAGGAAATTCTTCCTTGTGTGGGTGGAGAGACACTGAAACAGGTTACCCAGGGAAGTTGTGGATGCTTCACCTCTGGAAGTGTTCAAGGCCAGGCTGGATGGGGGAGAGACACCAGGTTACCCAGGGAAGTTGTGGATGCTTCACCTCTGGAAGTGTTCAAGGCCAGGCTGGATGGGGCTTTGAACAACCTTGTGTAGTGGAACATGTCTCTGGACATGGCAAGGGGAAGGAACTAGATTATCTTTCAGGTCTCTTCCAACCCAAACTATCTGGTGATTCCATGATTTGTGTGAGATGTTGATATCTTGGCACAACACTTCACTGGAGGCATGTGGATGCTTCACCTCTGGAAGTGTTCAAGGCCAGGCTGGATGGGGCTTTGAACAACCTTGTGTAGTGGAACATGTCTCTGGACATGGCAAGGGGAAGGAACTAGATTATCTTTCAGGTCTCTTCCAACCCAAACTATCTGGTGATTCCATGATTTGTGTGAGATGTTGATATCTTGGCACAACACTTCACTGGAGGCAATGAGGCTTCATACAAATGCTAAGGTGAAGATTTATGCACCTGATTGGCAGGGCAGGGGCAAAAGCAGGGAAATGCATGTAAACATAAGAGACAAACTTCAAAAGCAGGTAAATGCATGTAAACATAAGAGACAAACTAAGGTTCATGTGAATTTTGATGTTAATTGGAACATAAACTGTGCAAGAAGCCATAAAATGAATGAATTGGCATGCTTAAAGGAGTATTAAGACAGCAACTAAGTAGGGTAATAGGAAGCTTATAGAATTGGCATATGGACACATTTTTCTTTTATTTTATAGCTATAGCAGAGACAAAGATGTTATTTCATCTATAGTGTGCTCAAAAGTGACTGTAAAAATGGCATTAGACTGCCTAATGTTTATCTTTCATTCACTTTCAGGTAAAACACTCTTTACTGTTTACAAAGAAAAATTCTTTCTGAGCTGTCTGCTCAGGAAGCACAAGTTGACCTCTTGGACATCACCAACAATAAAAGTTCTGTTATATATCCCCAATCCCTGCTGTGCTACAATTTGCATGCCAGTTTTGGATAAAGGTGTGCATTTAATGAGTGACTTGAATGTGCAAATTCTGTTTTGTGAAAACAAAGGAGACTGTCAACTATACAAATAAACATGTGCATGTAAATCTTTCTCCTGCAGAAAAATGCCTTTGTATTTGTCAGCAGTTTGCAGAATATAACAAAAAAAGACAATCCTGCCTGTTGCTTCCACTCAATATCTTGGGAAAGCACTGTGATGTCTTCCCATATTTATTACCAGCACAAGGCTCAGCCTGCCCCTAGCAGATAAAGCCCCATTCAGAGAAAATGTACAGGGAGGAGTTTCCAGGAAGTACTTTATTCTCTTTGTTGCCTGATATTCTGCCAGATCATGCACGTGGGAAGGAATTCACAAGAAACCTGACAAGTAAGTAAGGCTAATCTCCCCCACTCCCTTTGCAGTCACTCAAGAGGTAGGTGGCTTCTTCTGTGGACCAAACAGGTATCAGCATCTTCCCACGAGGGAGCCTGGAGAATCCAGGATGATCCCTGCAGGCTCTGGCAGCAGCCCTGGAGCTCAGGAGCCCAGGGACTTTCTCACCATGCACAGCCAAAGACATTCCTCATGCTCCCTCCCCCTTTTGTGATCCCTATCCACAAATGAAGGGGGCCCCAGGTAACAACACCTGGTCGGTTTGCAGGGGTCTGTGGGACAGATGGAGGCTTTAACATTTGAGCTGGGTTTGCCTTGGAAAAATGTATCCATTGCACTTGAAGAAAATATGTTCTCAAAGTTGCCTGAAAGAGTCAAGAGTCATTAAAATATGTAAATGGTAAAATTGTACATGGATAATAGTCTGATTACCATTTCAGTGACAGATGTTCTAACACAGAACCAGATTTTCAAAGGAGATCCGGGTTAAATTTTCAAGTATTCAGCCCCACATCTGGAGCTGAATTTTCAGATGAGCCCACCTCTTGCTGAGGCACTAAGTGGGCAATTCTCTGTAAAGCCCTTGACATGTAGTTCCCATTGTGGTTTTAGTCAGGCTTTTTCTTTTTTGGTTGCGAAAGAAAAGTTGCAAGCAACTGAACTTGCTTGATTATGTGGCCCTGGATTTCAGTGCTGAACACATATGGAAATCCATCTTTTCACGTGTAGCCAAGCCCCAGAAACACGGGATCACTGAATCATCAAAAAGTTTGTGTTGGAAGGGACTGTGAAGATCACCCAGTTTCAACTCCCCCTGCCATGGGCAGGATACCATTAGATCAGGTTGTTCAGGGCCCTGTCCAACCTGACCTTGAACAGTTCCAGGGATGAGGCATCCACAACTTCTCTGGGCAGCCAGCATGGAAGGATGTCCCACGTGCCTTCTCCTGAGGGGTTTATCAGGGACCTCAGTACAGCAGAGCAGATTTCCTTGCCCTACTAAGGGCAATCAGCAATGGCCTGATACACCTCATGCTATCCTTCAGTCTCTCTAGGGTCCCAAGGAAAGCTAAAGAAATGGGCAAAATTGTAACAGCCACACTGAAACCAAAGGAAGGCTTCCAAACATTGGTGCAATGCACATGAGGTTCCAGGATCTCAGTTACAGTAGTTCAGTATTGGAACTGCTATCAAAATCATAGGGAACCAGGAGTGACTAGTATCTGCCCTTCTGTATGCATGTACACATTGTCCAAAACGTGACAGAACCTCCCAGGCAGCTTCCATCTGCCTCCTTACAAAGTTTGAAGTTAAAAAAGGAGCTTATAACAACAGTTAACTTCAGGAAAAGCATCACCGTTCGACTTGTGCACCATGCAGAGTTCGCACTTAAGGCACTTCCATTCTGCTGAAGTTACTAAGGAGGGAAAAACAGCATTACCGAGCTGAGCTACAGTTGAGCACCTTTGCAAAGACAACTGTATCACACAGCATGAAGCTATGACAGCTTAAACACATCTAAGAATAAACACCATCACTGTGCTGCTGCACTGGGGAGATGCTGGAAGGAAGAGCATGGAGAAGTCAGGGAGAAGCTCCTAGAGGCCAAGACCCCCAGGGAGGGCCCAGCACTGCCACCTGCACAGTGGAAATGCCACCTATAGAAAAAAAATCATAAGCATTTCTGCTCTTAAAAATAGGCATCTTTTATCAATGTATGTAAATTATTGCTTTAAGAGGGGGAAACACGTTCAAGTATGATGACTCATTTTCGCATTCATATCTAAGAGTATACGACTAATAGTGAAAGTGCAGAAGCAGATCTTGCACATTTGGTTTATTATGTGTTCAGTTTCTAGAGTGTATGAAACACTTTCATAATCACTTACTGTCTGATTTGGGCTTCCTTATTACTGGGAGGTAAAACTCACCCACTCCACTCCCTCAGTGCCTTGTGACCACAGGGCACCAGTGAACCTTCACAGTTCACTCATAAAAGTGCTAAATTAGTATTCTGGGGGCAATTTCCCTGCCCTTCAGCTGCCAAGACCTTTGGTTTTTTCATTGTAATTTAAGTAAATCCCAGCAAGTCATTCTCAAAACCTGTGACTTTTTTTCAACTAACATTTATTTCAAAGTGATATGTCAGTGGGGATAAAAAACGGTTTTGGCAGGCGTCCCTACAAACTCTCTGCATTTGGTCACTGCTGGCTGCCTCATCTTAAAAGTGAGGCATGCATGATTTCTACAACAAGCCTTATTACTGCAGGATGATGACTGTCCTTGCTCACCATTTGTGGAAGGTTTGTTAATCTCGAATGTCATGAATTTTTCACCCAGGGTTTTCTATCAAGAAGTTTCATGTTGGAAGGATTTAATTTCGGAAGTCTGCACTCATAACCCTTTATTGTGCTGTGATAGCAGAAGAAAATGTATTCTCTAAATGCTGCCTAGAACTGGTGGCAGGATACTTGGCAGTGTGGAGAGCTGGCCAGTACCTGATGGCTAACATCTGCATAATGTTGATAGATACAGTAAAGTCTGACATTAATACAAGCTTTATGACAAGCTGCTGGAGGAAGCAGCCTGAAATTTGGCTAGCCTAGCTTAAGCTGTTTCTTACAGCTGGGAGTCAATGACAGGGAAGTAGGAGCTAATTAAGAAGTGGGATGGGGAGAGATTAGAAAATTATTCTAAAATCCTATAAAGGTAGGTAATTAGTGAAATGGTGTCTAATTGCCAGAATTATATGCAAGTATCAATGAGAATCTTTTCCTCTCTTCCTAACTACATGCAAACATCTCTTGTGTTGGTAATAATTACTAGCTGTCTTTTGTCATTCTTATTTTTCCCTGTGCATATCTATTTCGATGAAAAAATCAAAGGAAGAAAATGTATTTATGAGTCTTAAGTATGGCAAAGTTAAAAATCTCTGTTTCCTGCTGTGAGGTGAGTTTCACACTCTTTATCTAGATACAGAGAAAGGTCTACCTTTGTTGTTCACAGACGTCCTATTTTGGTTGAAAGTTTTACTTTGGGAGTGCATTTGCCAGTGTTGCAAAAGGCTGTGATAGAAGCAGATAAATAAAAAATAAATATTTCAATAGAATCATAGAATTTAAGGGTTGGAATGGACCTTAGAGACCATCCAGCCCCAACCCCTGCCCTGGGCAGGGACACCTCCCACCAGAGCAGGTTGCTCAAGGCTCAGCCAACCTGGCTGTGAACACTGCCAGGGTTGGGGCAGCCACAGCCTCCCTGGGCAACCTGGGACAGTGTCTCATCACCCTCACAGGAAAAAACTATTTTCTAATATCTTGCCTAAACTTCCCCTTCTTCAATTTGAAACCATTATCCCTTGTCCTGTCATTGCAGTTCCTAATACAGAGTCCCTCTCTGTGTCCCTTGTAGCCCCTTCAGATATTGAAAGCTGCTCTGAGATTTAGCTAGAGACACTCCTAAAAGAGACTGTGCATTGATTTCAGATTTTAGCCTTAGCAATCATTAATGTCTTGATGACTGTGGGCTGATTTTTTTAATCTGAACTAGCAGCACTTTTTTTCTATAATCTTCCCTATGAATTCAGATTCACAGAATGCATTCCACATTATTTATCCATCCATTAGGAAGTTCAGACAAACATTGGAGTTAAATTTTATAATTGTTTCTAGGATTAAACAAGCAAAATATCTATAATTTTTTTTTCTTAAGTAGAACTCTCCATACCTCAGCTAAAATGACTCTGCTGGGAGCATCAGACACCTGTGAATCTGCTCACCAAAGCCTCATCATGGTTAACAAGTCCCCATAAAATGTGCCGTTTGCTGCTGTCAAATCACACTCTGTTTTTCCACTTTGTCCAAGCAGTTTGAGAAAAATTTGATGGTTCTCTGTCAGGCAGCATCAGGCTCATTCAGAGAACACTCACTGTGATTGACAGTAATCTGAGGAAGCACCGTTTGATCAGAAATATACTTTCTTCAAAACACACATTTAGGTGGAGAGAGTTTACCAGATGTCACAGTGTAATCAATTGCTTCCCAGGGAGGAGGTAGGTGAGACAACCAGCAGCTCTGGCAGAGTGCAGATGATGGCTGTGCCTCTGCAGCTGGGGCATCTCCATCTGGAAGTGCTCAACACTGCTGTGCAGGAGGTGATCCCGTAGGAAATCATGTCTTT
>NW_008682293.1:112092-115247 GCF_000695815.1 Acanthisitta chloris
TCCTCAGTTATCAGCATCTGCTTGCATTTTCCTCGGATGTTGATAGTATCCTTCACAGAGCTCTGGAAATGAGATTAATCTGCTGGGAATGTCAGAACGAAGGAAAAAGCTGTGGTCCCGCTGAGGCAAGGTGCAGTCAGATTTTGTAACATCACAAGTGTGAATTTCCACTTGTGCCACCATCAGGACACAGGGGTAACATGATTTGAGAAACCAGCCCTGGGATAAAGACAGTGTCCTTGGTTCAGAGAGGAGGGGACAGTGCCTGTCACCCACACCAGGAGTCATGCCAAAGGGTCACTGACACTGCTGTGGCCAATTTTTGTCTTATTTCTTTCCTTTATCTGAGGCAAAGAGCAGAGGACAGTCCCATGCTGGAAGGGCATTCTGGACATGGGGAGCACTGAGGTGGGTGGGACCTCCTTTTTCCTGATCCCAAGGTGTTGAGCTGGGTGTCTTCCTCTTCTGCTTATTTTCACCAGCCATAAAATATGGATAGGGCTTATTTAGCTCTTAGTCATGTTGTGAGCATTATTTTATGAGTGTGTTACAGTGCTTTGAAAACTCAGGATTCCCTGAATTACTGCTTTAATGCTGTGCTAGAGATCAACGACCCTGATAAACTGGGTTGCCTTCTCAATAAGTCATCCCTTTGAGCAGCACACAACAGGGAGAGCTGTGAGCTCTCCTCTCCATCATGCCATCACCAGAGCAAGAGGATTATCCATATTTGCTGAATCATCTGCCTGACATGCATAATCAATGTATTTGCTCTGGATACTATTTCCAGTGAGAATAACTGCCCCTGAGGCCACACCTCACACTTCTAGCCAGATAAGTGGTTAACCATTGTCTCAACTACAGATTGACACTAAGCTGATAAAGCCACTAAGCTAAGTGAGCGTTAACTTCATTAACTCCCTACATGCCAATCAGCCAGGGAATTTTACAAGCTGACCAGAAACCAAGGCCCCCTGAAATGCCAGGCAGGCCTTTCTAGCTGTTCCCAAGGGTTTACTGAGTAAATCTCCCCCTGTCAGTGTACACATGGTGCCAGCTTTAAAGCCTAACACTCACCTGTTTGAGAACTCTTTCTCAACTAGCTTTATAGGCTTCTGCAACCAAACCTTCAGCATGGCTGTATGTATCCCTTCAGACAACCTGGACAATCATCCTCCAGAAAAATCTCCATCCTCTGGTCCATGAGAATACACTTTCTTCTCTCTCTTCTTGTTTCCTCTTTTCTCCTCTACAGAAAGAAAAACACAGGTCAATCACAACATGGATGTAGCTCCACGGTGGACGAGACACAGTTATCTCTAACCAGTGGAGTTGTGCAAGTCCTCAGGATTTCTGTTGCTGTGCCTGAAGTTAAAATGTGGCACTTCTGCTTCTTTTTCCCCTCCAGATGTTGCATCCAGCTGCTGTAACACTGGTGGAATGGAGACGCTGCTGCCTAAAGAGCCAGCAAGAACGCTGTTGAAACTCATTTGCTTTCAAGACCCAAATCCAGCTAAGTCTTTGGGACTGGGTGGGTTAGAGATTTGTGGTCTTACAGCTGATTCAGATGTAATTGTCAGGCTTGTTTGTTATCTTCTTAGAAAATCATGGGTTGAGTGGACACAACAACTTCTCTGACCCAAGAGTTGTCTTTTCAGGTAGGAGTGAGGCACATTGCCAGGATAACATTGAAAAATACCAACAAAATAGTGCTACAGGGGAAAGCTTTGAAAGTCCAGTTTAAACCCAAGATTGAAGTCTCCCTCTTAGTAAACCTTCAGTATTTCCTATATAATCTGCTGAAGCTTGGAGAGTGGTGAATAGCAAGTTTCAGTTTCTCAAACTGTTCATTCAGAGTTCTGCACAGGGACCCCAGACCCATACTGTACAACTTCTGCTGCTTAAAATATGGCACTTTTTTCCCCAGCAGACCTAAGAGCTTGAGAAACTACCTTGTATATATTTAACAGTCTTGCTTGTAGTAAGTCATCAATTGCAAAGAAAAAAATATTTGATAGCTCCATCCTGTTGAATAATCAACATTTTGCCCTTGGACTATATCATAACATTTACAGCTTGGCTCTGCAAAACATATTCTGCAAAGGGATTCCTGACTCCTTGCACTTGCTACTCCTGCATTGCTTTCATCTATCAGGCAGATGAAATCTTACTGAATCTTTCACACCTCCAGAGATAGGGTAGGGTTTTTTTTACCTGAGTAGCAAAGTAAGAAGTTCCTTACCAGAGCAATTGTGGTTTATTGTTTCAGTTGGTAAATGTTTAAAAAAAATAAAAAGCAGCCAGGTCTTAAGAACATATCATAAAATGGGAATTGCACACAAACAGTAAAGAAGCAGAAATAATTGCTTGTACTACAAGATTCATCTGGGTTTGGTTTCAGTTCCTCGTAGAGTTGCAAACTTTCTGTCCATCTATGAGCAAACCAATTAATCTTCCCTGTATCTCATTTCCCTTTCAAGTCAATGAGCAAAGTATTTCCCCTATGCAGAGGGTGACTTCTGCAGCTGGACAGAGCCCCAGTTCTTTATCCCCTGCCCAAAGAGGACTTTAGCAGGACCAAAGTAAATAGCCTGGAATGATTTCATGTATTTCCAGCCCCATGGGCTTAATGTGGTTTTTAAAAAGAGAATTAATTTCTAGCCAACATGTACTTTAGCTGTTACCCATTTACACCAAAGACCCCAGAAAGGGTTTAACTTAAGGTGTGAGTTGATTGGGACTAAATGATCTATAAGGTCCATTCCGACCCTTAAAAATTCTATGATTTAATGATCCTTTTCAGTTAGATACCTCACTCTCTTTTAACATTATTGCTGTCCAGTGGAGCCAAGAAGAACCTCAGGATTTACATGAGGTGCACAGATGCTTCCATAGCTCTTGAAACAAGAGCGATCAGATTTGTGCTTTGGTGATTTCTATCCTTGCTCTATCAGTTAATACTGGTAATCATGCAGCACCGGCAGTTAGAAGCAGTTCTTGTTTGCCACCCGTTGTTATTACATCTAACCATCTTCCCATAATTAAAGTGCAGGGGCTCCTTCCTCCATTTCCCCACCCACTTCTAGAAGGCATCTGAAAAATCTTTACATCTCTACAGGGAGACAAAATAAAGCCTTGTGCTTGTGTTTTTCTGC
>NW_008682293.1:115289-115541 GCF_000695815.1 Acanthisitta chloris
AAAAAAAAAGAAAATACTCATTTTCAAGGAGAATGAAAAATGGATCTCTGCAATTATGAGGGACTCACCTCTCTGTGCTTCACTGGTACCTTCACTATCATGACAGTGGCTACCTAGCAACCATGTCTTTCAACTCAAGCCAGCTTAATTTATATATATTTGTGTTTCTACTGGTGGGGGGGAAAGTTGGCCATAAAAATATTCATTTACATGGACATGGTAAGTTAAAGCACCTTCTTTCAGAGAATTTAA
>NW_008682293.1:115571-130254 GCF_000695815.1 Acanthisitta chloris
CAGCAGCTCATATGCTGGTGTGGCAGCTGTACCTGTTTAAGCTCACCGTTGAGACATGTTTCTTGTCAGGTTAGAGTGTGCAAAAAGTACTCATTGTAAAGAGTAAAAAACCATCCAAAACAACCAAAAAAACCACTCCCCCCAAATTCCTGAAAAACAAGACCTCTTCCTAATAACACACAGGAGCAATTAACCCTCATCAGTGGGTGTTTCTGGGCTAACCCTAACTTAAGCTTTAAATGTATGTACTTAATGCCAGTTGCTTATTGCCCAGAAGAAAGGGTGGAGCTAAATGTGTTTAAGATTTGTAGACAGAGGCAATCTAAGGCAATAAATAAGTTCTTTTGCCTCCCTCCTGTCTGAAGGCAGAGCTAGGTTAACCTTATAAAGCTCTGTAATTGTTCTGGTTGTTTGTATTTTAGATCACTGCCCTCCCTTTCAGCTCTGCCTCCTCCCTCCCCAACATCTACGAGAAACAAAATTAAGCAGAAGCAGTAAATCACTATATGGGGCTTACCTAACTCATCCCTCTTGCAGCTGACAATGAGGAAAAACTGGTAAATATAGTCCCTGCCCATGGCAACAGTTTTGTCGATTCAGAGGATGAGACACCCTCCCAAAAAAATGTTTGCATTCAGTTCTGTATTCCTCCCCATTGCCCTTCTGCTCCAAGCTGTAGCCTAGTCACAGTGCTCCTCTCACTGGCTTTGTTCCAGCCTTCAGTCTAATGGATTAAGTTTTTAGCCATTTCAGTGTTATTTATTTAGTATTATCCCACAAACTTTGAGTTTTTCAGAATATTTATTAAATAATCTTCCTAAAACTTTTGAGCAAACTGCTCCTGGTCCAATTTCATATGCAAGGAACAAGGCACTGTATTTAGTATTATAGAGTATGGGGTAAATTTCCTGATTCTGCTGGAATTGGGTACTGAATAAAAGGATTTTGTACAAGCAGTATTTGACCAACTGTTAGGCTGAAACAGAAACAGTGTGTAGGAAAATCAAAGGAAAGAGGGGAAAGGTGTTTCTGTGACAGTAGACATGGTAAGAGACATTTGAAAAAAAAAACCAAAGCAATTCTGTAGAGCATTGCAGAGTAATGGACAGCCAGTATTATCCCAGATGTTAGAGGTGTGAGTTCAACTTCAGGCTCCTACAGGAGGAAATGGTCCTGTAAGGGGTTCACAGTTAACAAATAAATGCAAAAAGAAGGGACTAAATGAAATGTAGCCCCAGGTTAAGTGCTTGGACTCTTGAGGTGCTCCGAGTAGGATCCTAAACAGGTGTCACTTTGGACAGTGTCAGAAAAGAAAATGAGATGTGAGACCACTGTCTACCAAGTTCTCAGTCATCTCAGGTGCAGCTTTAAGGAGTCAATTCTATTCACCTGAAATCCACAGACCAGTTGACATAAAGACTCTGATACCTATAGGTAACTTTTTTCTTCATTTCACATTGTTTGAAGGACTGTACACAATTTTAAAATCATGGATTAGACTTCAGTTCTTCACTACTAATGCCTTAGTCATGTAGTTCCTGTCTGGTTTTGTGCTATCCAGCTGGATTACACTGGAAATCCTTGTTTTACAAGAGAGGATGTGCCAGTGAGTCACTCAAAATCTCCTGTAGTCCTGACTGTGAGCCAGAGGGAAGTATGGTCTCCTGGTAAATGGTGCTGAGGGTCTCAGCAACTGGGTGACTGTTTGAAGAGGATAAAGAGAGCACCAGCAGCTACAGCTGGTTTCTTTGTAGGGTGCCCATCCCTTCAACATTGGAGACACTCCCTGAGAAAGTGTCAAATTCCAGGTAAACTTTGGAAAAACCTGATATTTTGATTCAAAATCCACGTAAGTCCTGCTGTAGGCACCAAGTTCTTGGTCAAGAGGTATCTTTAACAACTGATCTTATTGAGCCAAGCTTGTCACTGCTTCAAGCCTACGAAAGCCCGTGAAGCTGCATCACAAACTATGGCTCCACTTCTTTAACAAGGTCTGGAAAGGGGTTTAATATCAGATCTAATGATATTAAACAGGTTGGATGGAACAAGGCAGAGTCTGAGGCAAAGAGCAGGTTCAAGTTTAGTGTGGGTTGTATTTGAGGTCTGTAGGACAGGGATGATGCCACTTGCCTAACTCACAGAAAAGCTGAAGTTTGCAAAGGTTTTTGCAGCTGTCAGAAGAATTTTAGCAATCACTAATTAGAAAATTATCGTTCAACTTGTCTTTGATTCTAGGCAGATTTCATCCTCTACCCTTTATATTATAACTCTTGAATTGCAATTTCATTTATCTTCATTGTCTGCAGTTTTGAAGTAATGGGAAAAGTTCACAGTGAAGGCTTTGAGGTGTCTTCCTGTTATCAAGGGTTCCTATTAACTGCATTGAATTGATTTAAGCCTATTAGTTTATCAAAGGAGCATAATCCTATTCTTTAGCTTTCAAGGGAAAGCAGCAACTATCTCAGTTAATTACTGTTTCCTTGCTGGTACCCCGGAGCAAGTCAATGTTCCATGGTCCAGAGTAATTGGACATGTCTGGGAATGAACATGTATGTATGGTCTTACTAACCAGTAAGGTTAATTTGAAAACCTGGAAAAAGTGTGGGCTGTAAAATAAGTGAATTTTCTTCACAAAAGAAGATGAAGTTTCCAGTCAATGGAAAACATTCATTTTACTTAGTGTTTTTATAAAAAAACAACTTATGAAAGATCCCTACATGACATAAACATGTAAACTAGGAGTTGCCACACATGCATCAAATGCAGCACAAACCACTTTTGACAAGGTGTCAGCAGTTTCCAATACAGATGTGCAATGCAAATTGCATAAGCAACCCTGTACAGGGACCACAGAGGTTCAGCTGCCTGTGGATCCTGCTTGTCCTCACCACAGGCAGCCTTAGGGTCCTTCTTCTGAAGGTCTCGTGTGTCATTTCATGCACAGCTCACCTGCATCCCACCAGCCACATGATGCTACTGCAAGGTGAGAGGGAATAGGGATAGTTTGTTCTGCCCATGCTGCCACGGAGGCATATTTAGCTACAGGGCATAAAGGAGCTGGTGTTTGCTCCCTGATATGAGGAGAGCTGATACACCTCACCACAGGTGGACAGAGGAAACATATCCAAGATGGGAGAGATGAACAGGACTGAAGGAATGGCATCCTGGCCTGGATCAGAACAGTGTGGTCAGCAGGACCAGGAGGTGATTCTGCCCCTGGACTCCATGCTGGTGAGGCCACACCTTGAATCCTGTGCTCAGTTCTGGGCCCCTCAGCTCAGGAGGGACATTGAGGGGCTGGAGCAGGTCCAGAGAAGAGCAACGAGGCTGGTGAAGGGACTGGAGCACAAGTGCCATGAGGAGAGGCTGAGGGAGCTGGGGGGGTTCAGCCTGGAGAAGAGGAGGCTCAGGGGAGACCTTCTCACCCTCTGCAACTCCCTGACAGGAGGTTGGAGTCAGGTGGGGGTTGGTCTCTTCTCCCAGGCAACCAGCAGCAGGACAAGAGGGCACAGACTCAAGCTCTGCCAGGGGAAGGCTAGGCTGGAGATTAGGAAGAGATTTTCCTGTGGAGAGATTGCTCAGGCATTGGAATGTGCTGCCCAGGGAGGTGGTGGATTCACCATCCCTGGAGGTTTTCAAGCTGAGACTGGATGTGGCACTTAGTGCCATGGTCTAGTGACCACGGTAGGGTTGGACTCGGTGATCTTGGAGGTCTTTTCCAACCTGGTTGATTCTATGATTCTATGAATGGGAATGGGTGGACAAAGCACATTGGGTGCAGGGAGAGGCTGGTGAGGGGGAATAACTCCCTCACAGGGGTTTGAATCCAAGTCAGAAAGCACAACAAGGCAGAAATCTTTCTGAATAACATTTCAAAAGATTTTCCCAAATTCTTAAGAGATTTCTAATAAAATAATCCTGTCAACTTCAGTGAATCTTTGATTTACACTGACTGGGGATTTATCCTTCTGCTGGGGCATTTCTAAACTACCTATAATTTTGTTATACTAGCAAGCCAGAGTTATTCTGATGTGTGTATTATTGGCTAATATGGACTGTCATCAACCCTTCAGTCAGCTGGCCATGATTCATGGAAGAAAATCACTTCTAATTAAACATTCATCTAATTATTCTTGCCAGAAACAAATGAAATATGCAACCAATATGTTCCATAACAGCTTCAGAAGGGTACCACTAGGATTTGTGAAGCCAGATGATTGAATGCACAGGGAAGCTTTTCAGCACATGTTACATGAGAAAATGATCCATTCCTACCTTTTAACTGTCTTCTGAACATTTCTAGCAGTATTTAATGTCAGACTAGATTTTGGAGCAAGGCACATTAATGACTACAGTAATTGCTCTTTGGGAGAACAGATTTGAGTGACAACACTTTCTCTAACCTCCAGGGTCTTACTTTCCTATGAACAGCTTAACGTTTAAACAAACTGATTTCTCAATATTTTACAAAAAAAAACAAAGGAGAAAAAAAAATCCCTGCAGAGGCTCATGTAAGTATTTTTCTGTATTTAATTAAAAAGAAAAGCTCTAGCATAACATTTTTCTTTGACATGTCAGTGTATTGACAGTCTGTTTCATGCATGCATCTAAGTAGTAGGATGTTGACCCCTTACAGAATGACTTCAAAATGCCTAGAGCTTATCATTGCCCTCTCTGTCTGAGAGTACAAATCAATTTACCAAGTGCCTGCAATAGTTTTGTGAGTCCTGCAAATTTCTTTCTTGCCCTAACTTATCTCAGCTTACGAAGCCTTGAATATGCAGCTGCTAAAGATTTTCTTCATGATGTGTAGACATACATGTTGCAAATTGCCTATATGTGTTTGATTGCAATCAGTGGAACTTTCCTAGTATTCAAAACTAGTCTGAGTGGAGAAACAGAAATGAGGTTTAGCAATACTTGCCTCATCAAAAGGGAAAATTTTTGTTGAGAACCTTTTCCTCAGTCTGAGAATTATAGGGAATTAAGTACCAGTTTGGGGGGGTTCTGCTGTTCAAATATGTGGCAGAAGCCTGGAGATTCAGCAGGTTGCTTCTGACACCGTCACATCTGCAGGTTATCAGGTCCTGGCATGCTACTTCTCTGTAATTATTTATTAAAAGACCTAAAATAATGTTTCAAAAAGGTTTTTCAGAGCAGTCAGAGCTCGGGTTTGTTTCTCAATCCTGCCACAGCTTTTATGTGCAGGGAATTTAGAACCACACTGGCCGAAGCAGGTAGGGGATGATCTCCTTTTGAAATCAAGACTTACAGATGTTTCTTATTAAAACAGTGGGAAGTAGACATCTAAGGAACTTCAAAAATCTAGTTTCTATGCTCTCTAGAATAATCTCTGACTGGAAGCAAGCAGTGCAGTGCCTGATATGGCATGGAAGTTCAATGTAAATTGATAGTATCTCGGAGATTTCGTGAGATCAGCTTGGCTTTTCATAAATATCTTCGTGTTCCAAGGACTTCTCTCAGTAAACATAAAATATGTCAGTTTTTCACTGAAAGAGTTGTATTCTGAACTCATAGAAGTGACTGTTTAATGATATTTTGATTCCAAACACGATTTGTTTCACGTTTGCAGGAAACAGGTAATTCAGGAAGACAAGCAATTGTTGTTTAGATCAATTATTTGAGTTAAGATGTTGAATAGATATGGATGCCATTGTTGTTTTACACATGCTAAATACCTGTTCTCTGTCTTTATGACAATTGCATCAAGATTCGGACTCAACTCTCCCCTCTCCAAGAGCCATGTGTGCATCACCTGAAGCTGCCAGTACAGCCAGCACTTCTTGAATATACTTTTTTTTTGTCCTTTGAATGCCACCATCGTTTCCTCCTTCTCACTCTGAAAATGCAGGCAATTTAGCTTTATTTTTCAGTCATCATAACCAGAGATTACCACTGACCTTAATCCACGAATCATGTCTGCTTTACCACATTGACCAGATTAGTCATCAAATAATCAGATTCGTAGTCATCTTTTCCTTCTTGGTTTCCTTATGTCCTTATCATTTTATTAGCTGCAAATTTCTGTAAAACCACACAGGCTTCCTTTCCAAACCTGACTACCACTGCTCCCACAAGCCAGAGGAATATTTTAGGAAGCTTTGACCACTGAAGAAAGGCAATTAAGAAATTGCCACTATGACTGTTTCCTTCTGTGATCTCCAGAGAAGCACTACAACATCTCAGCCAGCACCCAAAAGAGTGAAAAGCTGAAGAAGCATCAAGGCAGTAAAACCACAGCAGAAGGCACAGAGAGGAGGTGAAGGGTTCCTGAGCTGCCCCACACCATTGTTCACATAGCCAAAGCACCTGATTTGCTTCTGCTGCCTCCTGCAGCTCCCAGGGGCATGAGGCACATTTTCCCATGGGAGATTTCTGCTTTCACTTGCACTGCAATGTGTTAGTGTTGAACTTGTGACTCACTCCTCAGGCAGCAAGCACAGCAGTCTCTGTTCCCCTTGCACTGCTGCAGTGATGACTCCTGCTCACCTCAGCCCTCCTCAGCACCCTCAAGCTGCTCAATGGGACCAGCCCTGGCTTCAGACCCCAGGGGAGCAAGGCTACGTCCATGGGTACTGAGTCTCATGAGATGGACAAATTTAAATCCATGCCCTTTGATTAGTGTTTTCAAGTAGACAGGTCTCCACTTAAATATGAAAAGTTTTTAACAAGCCCTTTCAGTGTGACTGTGTGCTGTTCAAAGGGTCCAAGCACTTAACTTTAGATTTTTTGCTTCTATTCCAGGGACCAGTTGGCTAAATATTCAATTTGCAGCATTTAAACATATGGGCATGTACATTCTTTATCACATGTAGCTGAGAGTCCACCAAGCAATAAGACTTATTTGTGCTAACTGTTCATTTTACATTGTTTTTAATGCTGCAAAAATAAGGATTTAAATTTGTTTGCAGACAGAAAGCAAATTATTTTTGTGTTGTGCTGCCAGAGTAAAATTTTGCTGCATGCAGCTTTCCTTTTCTTTTCTCAGAAGCTGTCTAAAAATAAATGTCATACACCTGCCTTGTCTCTATATACCATCCAGGAACTAAAACTAAACACTTATGCAGCATTCTGATAAAAGCCTCAGTGAAGCCTAGAGAGGGAACTTCACATGCACTGCCTTTGTCAACAGTCTTACTTGCTTCCCACATCAGAGGGCTTAGACCATCCCAGCCCAAGCTTCCCCCAAGAAACACTTTGATATAACAGACTTTCACTTTTGTTCAGCCCTGAAGTGATCATGCAGTTGGATTTTGAGAAACTCAACATAACATGGCAGTGTGTGCTCACAGCCCAGAAAGCCAATCAAATCCTGGGCTGCATCCACAGGAATGTGGACAGCAGGTCAATGGAGGTGATTGATTTCTGACCTGTGCTAGTTAATGCAATTCCCCCAAAATGTCAAGATAACCTCATCTTCTCCAAAGTTATAGAGATGATCTGGTCATAAATCAAGCCAGGAGCAGCTCCTGTTGGATTTCACAAGGCTGGATTCTCATGATGTGCATACCCAGCCCCTGGGCATCTGCAGATGGGAAATCATACCTAAAGCATGATCCAAGGAATAAGGAGATCAGATGGCCAAATCAGAGCCTTAACTAAGATGAGGACCAACCAGCCTGATATGACCCAGCTGTGTCCCACTGCTTTTGAAAGTGTAGAGATTAAAAACCATTGGGTAACCAAAAAAAGCTCACTACTGGCATAAAAACCATTTTCAGGAAGAGGTTGTACTGTGGTATGGATTAAAAGTTTTTCACTACCTATTACAATGAAATGACAAGTGTCAATCCCTGCACTTTAGAGCATAAAATATAGTCAGAAAAGAATTCCCTGAGGATGAAACGTTTGCAAAGTTTTGTCAAAAAAAGGCACTCCAGAGTAATTTTACCTTGTGTTGGAATGCCTAAGAAAATCAGTGGAGACAAGTGATAGGACTAGTCACTGCTGTGTGACATTAAGATTCCTACAGACAGAATCACTGCAAAATTCCTGAAACACGTGATAGGTGCACACTGACTTCACCTGTGAAAATCAAAAATGTCATAGATCAGATGGATAGGCTACAGTATAAAACATGTAATTGCTATCAAATGAGTACAAAATGGCTTTTATTTTATGATTTTTGCCATTTTTAGATTACATGTCTCGAAACAAGGAAATTCTTTCTGTCAGTAGTCATTCAGATGTTTTGCTTCGTGAGTCAAGAGCTCTGAAGGCATCAGTAATATACAGACTAAGGATTTCTATTTTTTTATTTACAAAATGGGCCAGCCAAACAGATATAGGAGAATGCAGCAACCTGAATGACTGCAGTGATTTGGTAAAATTAAGATCCTGATGTGCAGTAAGTCACCAGAACAGTGGGGATGACTACAGCAGAATGCCCCATAAGCAATACAGATATGGTCACCAGTCACTGAGTGCAGCTATGAGCTTCCAAAGTAGTCAGAGTTGTGCTCACAAGGAAAATAAATCAGTAATGTAGTAAATGTTTCAGAATGGTTTTGGACTGGAGTCTACAGTGTGTCAACATTCAACAATTTAATTAGCCTTCATTCTGCACTAAATACCTCAGAGCCCTATCCTGCTGTTGGGCAAAGTGCCCATGAAAGCCAAGAGGAAAGTGTAGAGCCCTTTAGTATGAGAAGGGAAACATTGTTTGGGTTTTTTTTTAAATAAATCTACAAATATCTCAGCCAAGCTTGAAAATAAGGACAAGGAACTGTTGGAGAGAGTCCAGAGGAGGCCACCAAGCTCCTAAGAGCCCTGGAGCATCTCCCCTGTGAGGACAGGCTGAGGGAGTTGGGGCTGTTCAGCCTGGAGAAGAGAAGGTTGCGTGGAGACCTCAGAGCACCTTCCAGGAGCTGAAGGGGCTCCAGGGAAGCTGCAGAGGGATCTGTGTTAGGAGCTGCAGGGACAGGACAAGGGGCAATGGGCACAAATTGAAAGAGGGAAATTTAGGTTAGATTTTAGGCAGAAGTTTTCCCTGTGAGGGTGGTGAGACCCTGGCCCAGGTTGCCCAGGGAGGCTGTGGCTGGCAAACCCTGGCAGTGTTCACAGCCAGGTTGGATGAAGCCTTGAGCAACCTGACCTAGTGAAGAGTTTTCCCTGCTCATAGCAGAGAGGTGGGACTAGATAATCTGTAGGGTCCATTCCAACCCTTCTGCGATTCTATGGTTCTATGATTCTGTGATAATGCAGGCAAGTGGTTTCTTCCTTCCTACAAATTTGTCTTTCAACAAAAACACACCTCCTGATTTGAAACAGTCACTTCTAATGGAAATATGTGGTGACATCCAAGTGATGACATTTTGATTCTGGAATTAAAGAAGCAAAGGAAGTTTGCTTCAGAGCAAATGCAGCAACTTTCAATATCTTCCTCTCTTCTTTCATGTGTCTAACACTGTTGTATGGAGAGGGTATTATTAAGCCTTTACAAACTCCATCATAGATGAATCAATGTAGTGTGAGCAGCTCTGAAAGCAGTGTAAGTTTATCTCAGGTGAGGATGCATCTGGCAGTTTGTGCTTGTGTGTGGGCATGAGTGCATGCTGAGGAGAAAAACACATGCACAAGCACAGATTTCTAGTTTTCTCCATTTGTTTATTTTTAGCAATCTCTCAGTTCAGCCACTGTTTAATGTGTAAGCTCTTTCAAAGCTCTTTAAAAGTCCTACACTTTTTGAGAGACATTTAAGAAAATGTGTCTCAAAAAGTGAGAAAATGACCATTAACATGTCTGTGTCCCATAAATGAGATTTAACCACCTCTCAGTTAACCTATAGTCAATCATCTAATAAGATTTAATCCAATTAGGAGACCAAATAAGAAATTGTTCTAAATGCAGCTCTTACAAATCAGGAATGTATTTAGATGAGTAGTAGGTTTCTACTTTATTGAGGCCTTTCTCAATTCAATGTGAATCCCACTCTTACAGTTAAAAACTGAATTAGAAATAAGAACTAACACAAAATCTTTTTGATGGTCTAGGAAATGAGAGTGGTATTTCCTCTTCTAATCTTCAACACTTACAACTCGTATTAATTTCAAAAATCAAGAAAAATTTCTGTAGAACTGAGTAACTTCTATATTTCAGGTGAATGAATAACTTGATTTCTTGAGCTGATTAATTTCCCTTCTTTTCTCATGACAAATGCTTCCATATGAAAACAAACTTGCATGCTTCTTAGAACAGGAATTGTCTTTACCTAAATAAATAGAATACTTCTGTGGATGCTAAGGAAAATGCATTTATCCTCAGGCAGAACATAAGTACACATGGTGATGAAGGTCAGCCTGGTTTCTAATCTGAGTGAAATATATATACCATATTTAGCAGATGCATGTACAAGTATGCCCATACAAGGAGAGAGAGTGAGAAAAGCAATTATAATTGCTATTCCCAAATATATAATGAATCCTCAGATTTTCATCCTATGCTTTTACATTCCAAGAACAAACCTTCACAGGTCTTGGGGGGAAAGATAAGACAAATTTTAGCTTCTGATAGGACTTTTGGCTTGGTTAAATGGTAAAATTTAGCACTGCTTAAGTGTACTGAAATCCTTTTGTGGTCTTTCAAAAATTATATTAATCCAAAGAGCAAATTTGAATCGAGGCAAAGTTGGATAGCAAAATTCTGCTCTCAGTGCAACACTTTGGATGCCCACGAATTGCGTGAATCTGTCACTGAGAGCTGAAATAAATGCCAAATATCTGTATTTTCAGCATCTATTGACAGGCTTACAAATAACATATCTGACTAGTATGCTACATAGGGAAGAGTCCAATCTTTTTACTAAGGGAGCTTTTGTATTTAAACAGCATCAAGGAGGACACCTTGGTATGAGGAAATTAGTGGTTTACACATCTGTACTAAGACATCATTGATTTCCTCTTTGATCACTACTCATATTCAATCAAAGCAAACCCCTAGGCTTCCAAATTTTTAGGCTTAATACCAATTTCATGGACAATCAAAGTCCGTTACCCTGTATACCATCCTTATGGCAATGTATGTGTCTTGTGTTTTTAGGACATCTGATTAAGACAAGTAGATTTTTATGCAACTTGAAAGTTCAGAAATTTTATGCACGTACCAGAATGGCAAAACTGTCAAGGTCTCATCTCTCTTCCCCTTTTTAATTCTATTGTAGTACAGGAAGAGTACAAAAATCCAATAGAAAAAAGTTAAATCATTACATTCCTTATAGCAAATCATGACCAATTGTGTGGTGTCACTGATGAGCATGAAGTGCAGTCAAGTCTAAAAGCTGTAAGTGCCCCATTACTCATTTTTTACTGAAAATCTAAGAGTGCTTCTTGTAAACTCAATATTTGTCATGTGGGCCTTAAAGCAGGTCTTTCAGGATTTCTAACTCTTGCTGCACTGTTGACCTTCAGAACCATGAGTTAATTCTGTGTTTATGGGGCTCACAGCATTTATAGGTGTCTAAAGTGTTGTTAAGCAAAAACACAAACTGAAAACTGGATCTTTTTGGTTACCAACACAAAACTGAAAGCTATGTTCAGAATATAAACATATGGAGATTAAGAAAAGAATTGCTTTCCCTCTTCCATTTCAAGTGCTTCAGTGATTCTGTCTTCACTTCTATCTAGCCTTAGACTTGCAAACTGAAAACTCTCAATCTAATGCTTGGCAATTTAGTGCCCTCTGAAATTAAAGATACAAATGAAAAATAAAAGTTACCAAACTGCACTTCACAGTTATTGAATGCTGACTGCTTGGAAAGGCATTGACCTGCATCAACACTCCACATACTCCTCAACAGACCAACTCATCTGCTTTGAATTTTAAATTTGCTCTCACAAAAAGAAATATTGCACAGGTGAACAGAGTAAAAGAGTTCCTGTTTGAGATCCTGTTTATGGAGTAAGTAACACCTCTGAATATCTTTTCATCACCTGATAATTTTCCTTACTTTACCCCTTGTGCAAGTTCATCAGCATGGCCTAATTCAGTAATTTTTGGGGGATGTTTTTGCCATTCTTTAACCTTGTGTAACCACCTACCACCTCATTCCACTTTACCTCAGTGTTTATGATATTCATAACAACTCTGTCTTGAGACCTCTGTTTTATTAGAGCAAGGCCATAGGAGGTCACGAAGTTGATAAGAGCACTGGAGCATCTCCCCTATGAGGACAGGCTGAGGGAGTTGGGGCTGTTCAGCCTGGAGAAGAGAAGGTTGTGTGGAGATATCTCAACAATTTTTCAATATCTGAAGGGCCTACAAGGAGCTGGAAAGGGACTTTTATTAGGAACTGCAGTGACAGGACAAGGGGTATTGGGTTCAAACTGATGGAGGGCAAGTTTAGGTTAGATATTAGAAAAAAGCTTTTTCCTCTGAGGTTTGTGAGATACTGGCACAGGTCGCCCAGGGAAGTGGTGGATGTCCCAACCCTAAAATTTTTTTAAGTCAGCTTGGATGAAGCCTTGAGCAACCTGATCTAGTGGGGACATGTCCCTGCCCATGGCAGGGGGTTGAGACTAGATGATCTGTAAAGTCCATTCCAACCCTTAAAATGATATAATTCTCTGATTCCTTTTATAACAGAAAACATGACTGACAGACACTCTAAGTGACATATGCTGGGCATGTGCATCCAGACCAGGGGAGACCCTTTCTCTCTGGTCACAGTACATGCCTTGGTGGTGACACTGCCTGCAGTAGCCACCAACTGCTCCACACATGCCACGAGCTGCCAGCACCAAGCCAGGCATTGTGCTAAACCACGGCACAAGTTTAGCTCCTGACCACAGGCAGACTAAGCCATCTGGCTTGGTTCCTTATTGCTTGTAATGATGATGATGAACCTCAAGCATTAGCTCCTGGCTATGCCAAACTCCAATCTTTTTCCTTTTTTTTTTTTTTTTGCTGCATCTTCACTTTATAATAGACAATTAAGAGCTGAAATTGCACCAAGTACATGACAAAATGCCTACAGAGAGCTATGTTTCTTAGGGAGGGAACTTAGAGCCTCGGTACCAAGCAGCAGCAGCCTGAGCCCATCCTGTATTCCACAATCTGTAATTTCAGCTACATATCTATTTATTCCAATGCTGCAGTATTCCATATCTGAATGAGTTCCCACATCATGGTGACACATGCCTAGCATTATTGCATTTTAGACAGCCATCTGTACTGATATATTCAGCCAATAATTTGCCACCAGGAAATTGGTTCCTGGGAATATATTTTTTATGCGGAGTGCATGCATGCCTGTCTCTAATTTCTAAAATCCATATATCCTTGATGTGTCTGGTAGGAAGATGAAATCCTATTTCATCCTGAACCATCCATAAAATATAATGCTTGGTATTAATTAACGGTCAAGAAAATTTATGCCATAGTTCATTAGCAAAACCTTAGCACTGGTGTAACAATCCCCAGAAGAATAAGCAGTAACATGGCAATGCCAGTTAGCTAAATATGGCAAATGGCAGGGAAGAATGAAATAGGTCTAAAGGGACACAGATCCTCTAAGTGATGAAAGATATGGGCTAAAAATATACTTTGGTGTGGATAAATATAGAATAATGATTGCAAGAAAAATAATCCAAACGTGGGTTGTAGCATTTAGTGGAGTGATTTTACAGCACCCCGAAAAAAAAAGAGCCAGGTAGTTATTAATGAATAATCCTTCAGTATATTATCAGACCAGCTTATAATACCCATATGTAGTGAGAAATGACCACCTAACTTCAGATGATTAAGTCCATTTCCTGTGACACTAGAACATGGTCCACCAGATGGGAGACACATGAAATATTAAAAAGATACTAAACATGTACTTAAAGTTTGGGCAGGAAGCCAAGGGTAGTAGGAGCATGGGCAGGCAGCCACCAGGGGAGCTGAGGAGGTAAGAGTTCCTCAGATGAAAACCATGGTTCAAATTATGTGCAATGCAATTTTTATATCTGCTAAAGAAAGTGCTGTGGTTTTTTCCTTCCTTTTTGGTCTAGGGAGGTGTGGAAGAGTGTGAGAGAATTAAAAAGGGAAAGCTTGAAAGGATAGTTCAAAATGTTAAAAGATGAAGAAAAATTCTATTACTTTAAGCTAAGAGATACAGTTTTGAAATAAAGATTTATTTTTTTTTTTAATTATCAGAGATTTTCCTGTCCTTGCACAGACACCAGGCTGCTAATCAGGGGCATTCACAGCAGCTAATTCCACTTTGAGTAGGATTAGCTCAAATATTTAAATAAATAATCTCCACGGCTTTGCAGTTTTTGGGTGACAGGAGTCTGGGGAGGAGAAAACTGATAATAACAGGGAAAAAAAATGCAGTCTCTGTCCTCCAACAGATCTGGAAGCTAAGCAGGAAAATTGGGAGAACATCTCAAAGGGCTCCACAGTCCTGGAGGAAATTTCAGAGGAACTGGTCATCCAATTGCAATAAATATGTTTGGTTTGTTCTTGGAGGAGAGAAGACATTCACAAGGATCTCTGCGTCTATTATGTCTTTCCTGAGAGAATACTTGCTCATAGAGAATAAGTAGTCTCCAAAGTATTTTTGAAACTGTACATAAATATTGTTTTGACTTATACAAAATCATGTTTGGTGTGGACTGATTTTCTCCCCTTTTTTTGGCAAATTCACACAGTATTACAAAAATCATAGAATCATAAAATCAAC